>NW_027439022.1:0-53858 GCF_040939455.1 Microcebus murinus | reverse complement strand
GCCGCCGCCTCGCTCCCAGAGAGGGGACAGAACAAGAGGCAAAAAAAAAAAAAAAAAAAAAGAAGAAGCCTACGGCACCCGGTATTCCCAGGCGGTCTCCCATCCAAGTACTAACCAGGCCCGACCCTGCTTAGCTTCCGAGACCAGACGAGGTCGGGCGCGTTCAGGGTGGTGTGGCCCTAGACGGCGGAGGGCGCCCCTGCCCCGCTCAAGAAGCCGAGCCTCTCTGCGCTTCCCCGCCGCCTCCTCCCGCCCCAGGCCCCGCACCGGCGCTGACCCGCGCCGGGCCGGGCCTGTTGAGTTCACCGGCCGGGTCCGGCGGGCTCCGAGGGACGGGGGTGACAGGCGGGGCGGGGCGGGGCGGGCAGGGAGCGGTGGGCCGGGGTGGGGGGCTGTCTCTCTATACACACACACACACACACACACTCACACTCACACAAGATGCGCCTCCACGGCTGGACTCGCCAAGGTGGAGACCTTCCAGCCCCCTTCCTCTCCTCGCCTGGCCTCCTTCACCTACCCGCCCCCCACCCCCAGCTCGTGGCCGCCGCCGCCGCCGCCGCCGCCGCCGCCGCCGCCTCCGCCGCCGATTGCGCACGCGCGGATCGCCCGCCCTTTGACCCCAGGCAGGGGCCGCCCTCCCCGACAACCCCTTTCAGCTGGGCCCCCCACCCTGTGGGTGGGCTGCCGCCTATTCCCCCGGGCCCGGGCTGGGGCACAGCGCATGGGGGAGGGGAGCGAGTGTATGGGGCGTCTCTCTCTCTCTCTAGGGATGTGTCCCATGGGTGGGGTGGCGTGGTTTGTGGGGCGCTGAAGAAATCAGTCCCCTCCATCTCCTACCTCTGGAAAACGCCCAAGCCCTTGGAGAACTGCCGGCAACGCGACCGGGGGCGGCCGGGACCCTCCTCTGTGTCCTCCTGTGGCCCAGTCCAAGGGGCCGGGGCCTGGGCCTGGCCGGGGCTGCATTGGACCCCGACCACCCTGGCGTGTGGACTCGCTAAAAATCGGCCATTAGATATTGGATTCCAGCTTCATTGAGGTCATTTCACTAATGAGTGCACCGGAAAGAGTTTCCTAATCCATCTGTGAGGGTGGCAACTGAAAGAGAATTTTAAAGCTGACAGAATAGGCGAGGAAAGGCATAGGAGATTTCCACACCCAGTAAGGAAGCCTTTCCCGAAATGGAAGAAAGAAACGAGCAAACAGAAACACCGGTAGCCCGCCAGGATCAGAGTCTGCCCCCGAGAGAAAGTACCCTGACCAGGTTCACCCGTGGGTGGGTGGCGAGCTAGCGGCATTCAGAAGAGCGAGGCCCGCAGTCTGTGCAGAAGACACCTGCACTCGGGTGTGTGTGGCGGCACGATTCACAAGCAGCTCCAGATGTTAAGCCAAGGAGAAGCCAGGGAGTTCCCAACGCCCCAGGTGTCCTCAGCCCACGACTGGCTGCTGGGGGAATGCGAAGCCCGGCTCCTTGTCTCAGAGCGGGACAACCAGGAGGTGTGACGTACACCCCGGGGTTCCCAGGAGGATCAGGCTGAAGCTGGGACTTGGCCTGAAAGTGTCCCCTCGCATGGCCACCCCCTTCCCCTTCCTGCTCCTCTACTCCTGGTGCCCCTCCATCCAGGGGCCAGACCTTAAAGAGTCACCCGCAAGAGAATCCTGGTCCCAAAGGAGCCTTCTGGGGGACCCGTGCTGAGAGAGGTTGTGGGCATGGCCCGCTGGGGCTCTGCCCGACCCAGGGCTGAGAGATGCAACCTCCCAGCTCTGGGTCCCTGCAGGGGAAGCGTTGGCAAGCACAGGGCCAGTCCTCCAAAGGCCCAGGTGCAGGGAGCCCAGGCCAAGCAGCCTGTGGAAGAAGCCACCCCGGGAAGACGACTGCAGGCCACGGCCCTTCCCACCTCCTCCTCCTCCTCCTCCTGCTCCTCCACCCCCCCGACCTCCCACCCCCCACCCCCGACATGGCGCAGGGCTCAGAGACACCTCAGACACTTGCTACCCAAAGTGCAAAGGGCATCAGTTGCTCCTCCAAACCCCCCCCCCTGCCCAGCAGACCGCGTTGTCCAGCCAGCCCCCGGGCCTCCCTGGGGTGCCCAGCACAAAAGTGCAGACAACCACCGGACCCTCAATCTCAGTTTTCGGATGTTTTTGCCACTCTAAGGACCCGCAGGCCAGCTGGGCCTTCTGGCAGGACAGAGAGCCCCGGAATCCGACGTGGAGAGCTGGGTGTACGTCCCCACGAGGAGGCGGTCCCCACCTCCGCGGCTCTCCCCTTGCGGGGGGGGGGGGAAAGCAGCCACGGGGCCTCGGAGAAGACACCAGGCTGGGCGCCCGCCCCACAGTGGGGGCACGTCCCCCGCAGGCCACTTAGCGACGGCCGCCGGCCGGCGGACGGTTGGGTGGCGCGAGACGCTGCGGCCGCCCTGCTACCGGGTTCCTGGGAGGGCGTCCTGGAACCAGCGTCCACACCAAGCCCTTGGAAGGCCCAGGCGACGGAGGAGCCCCGTCAGGCAGGGGCCGAGGACGGTGACGGCCCGGGCGGGGAGGAGCGTGTCAGGCAGGGGCAGAGGACGGTGACAGGTGACAGGCCGGGCGGGAAGGAGTCAGTCAGGCAGGGGCCGAGGAGGAGACGGGCTGGGTAAGGGTTAGGGTTAGAGTCAGGGCACAAGTCACAATCGCAAAGACCTGGAAGCGACCCGAGTGCCCATCGACCCACGAGTGCGTAAATGAAATGTGGCGCGTGGACACCACGGAGTGCTATTCAGCTAGGAGGAGCAGCGGTGAGAGGGCACCTCTCGTGGTTCTCCTGGCCAGAGCTGGAACCCGTTCCAGTAAGCCAGGTAGCCCAAGAATGGACACACGAGCACCACGTGCTCGCGCTCACCAGCAAATGGGTACGAACCGATGGACACCTAAGTGGACACAGAGGAATCACCTTCATCGGGTGGGTGTCGGGCGGGTGGGGGGAGGGGATGGGCATACACCTCCATTAGGAATGGGGTGGGTGCGCACCGACTGGGGGATGGGCGCACTTGAGGCTCTGACCCGAGGGGGGAGGCTGGGAGAGGGCAACGTACCCGACCTTAACATTGGTACCCCCACAATACGCTGGAACGACATCAGAGGTAAATGAATAAGAACACAGGGGGGAGGGGGGCACGGGCAACACATGTCACCTTAATACTTGGACTCCCATCATCTGCTTGAAAAGAGAGAGAAAAGAAAATGCAATCATAGAGATAAGAGACACTTTTTAAAAATAATGAATCCGAAGAGAAAAGTAAAAGGAGGCCTGTGGAGCAGGTCTGGGTGTGACTCCGGATCCCCCAACATCAGGTGCCACCACCAAAGATTCCTACGTGTAGCCCATAGAACCCCAAAAGCAACGGGACGAGTTCTGGTCACATACTCCCTCAAAATGACATCCTGGCCTTCTTCTGGAACTCCCTCCCCTCTCAGACTCTCAAGGTTTCCTCCAGCGTGTCGGTTCCCACAGAGCAGACCTTTGGTCTGAGACCTGACAGTCCAGAAGCCACGCATGCTGCCGCGTGACGGCGGTGTCGCGGCTTGGGACAAGAGGAGGCCCCACGGTGCGGGCTGGGGCGCCAGGCACCGCGGCGGGCGCTGAGGGTGGGGGTGACCCCCGCCCCGGGCCGCCGCCTCGCTCCCAGAGAGGGGACAGAACAAGAGGCAAAAAAAAAAAAAAAAAAAAAGAAGAAGCCTACGGCACCCGGTATTCCCAGGCGGTCTCCCATCCAAGTACTAACCAGGCCCGACCCTGCTTAGCTTCCGAGACCAGACGAGGTCGGGCGCGTTCAGGGTGGTGTGGCCCTAGACGGCGGAGGGCGCCCCTGCCCCGCTCAAGAAGCCGAGCCTCTCTGCGCTTCCCCGCCGCCTCCTCCCGCCCCAGGCCCCGCACCGGCGCTGACCCGCGCCGGGCCGGGCCTGTTGAGTTCACCGGCCGGGTCCGGCGGGCTCCGAGGGACGGGGGTGACAGGCGGGGCGGGGCGGGGCGGGCAGGGAGCGGTGGGCCGGGGTGGGGGGCTGTCTCTCTATACACACACACACACACACACACACTCACACTCACACAAGATGCGCCTCCACGGCTGGACTCGCCAAGGTGGAGACCTTCCAGCCCCCTTCCTCTCCTCGCCTGGCCTCCTTCACCTACCCGCCCCCCACCCCCAGCTCGTGGCCGCCGCCGCCGCCGCCGCCGCCGCCGCCGCCTCCGCCGCCGATTGCGCACGCGCGGATCGCCCGCCCTTTGACCCCAGGCAGGGGCCGCCCTCCCCGACAACCCCTTTCAGCTGGGCCCCCCACCCTGTGGGTGGGCTGCCGCCTATTCCCCCGGGCCCGGGCTGGGGCACAGCGCATGGGGGAGGGGAGCGAGTGTATGGGGCGTCTCTCTCTCTCTCTAGGGATGTGTCCCATGGGTGGGGTGGCGTGGTTTGTGGGGCGCTGAAGAAATCAGTCCCCTCCATCTCCTACCTCTGGAAAACGCCCAAGCCCTTGGAGAACTGCCGGCAACGCGACCGGGGGCGGCCGGGACCCTCCTCTGTGTCCTCCTGTGGCCCAGTCCAAGGGGCCGGGGCCTGGGCCTGGCCGGGGCTGCATTGGACCCCGACCACCCTGGCGTGTGGACTCGCTAAAAATCGGCCATTAGATATTGGATTCCAGCTTCATTGAGGTCATTTCACTAATGAGTGCACCGGAAAGAGTTTCCTAATCCATCTGTGAGGGTGGCAACTGAAAGAGAATTTTAAAGCTGACAGAATAGGCGAGGAAAGGCATAGGAGATTTCCACACCCAGTAAGGAAGCCTTTCCCGAAATGGAAGAAAGAAACGAGCAAACAGAAACACCGGTAGCCCGCCAGGATCAGAGTCTGCCCCCGAGAGAAAGTACCCTGACCAGGTTCACCCGTGGGTGGGTGGCGAGCTAGCGGCATTCAGAAGAGCGAGGCCCGCAGTCTGTGCAGAAGACACCTGCACTCGGGTGTGTGTGGCGGCACGATTCACAAGCAGCTCCAGATGTTAAGCCAAGGAGAAGCCAGGGAGTTCCCAACGCCCCAGGTGTCCTCAGCCCACGACTGGCTGCTGGGGGAATGCGAAGCCCGGCTCCTTGTCTCAGAGCGGGACAACCAGGAGGTGTGACGTACACCCCGGGGTTCCCAGGAGGATCAGGCTGAAGCTGGGACTTGGCCTGAAAGTGTCCCCTCGCATGGCCACCCCCTTCCCCTTCCTGCTCCTCTACTCCTGGTGCCCCTCCATCCAGGGGCCAGACCTTAAAGAGTCACCCGCAAGAGAATCCTGGTCCCAAAGGAGCCTTCTGGGGGACCCGTGCTGAGAGAGGTTGTGGGCATGGCCCGCTGGGGCTCTGCCCGACCCAGGGCTGAGAGATGCAACCTCCCAGCTCTGGGTCCCTGCAGGGGAAGCGTTGGCAAGCACAGGGCCAGTCCTCCAAAGGCCCAGGTGCAGGGAGCCCAGGCCAAGCAGCCTGTGGAAGAAGCCACCCCGGGAAGACGACTGCAGGCCACGGCCCTTCCCACCTCCTCCTCCTCCTCCTCCTGCTCCTCCACCCCCCCGACCTCCCACCCCCCACCCCCGACATGGCGCAGGGCTCAGAGACACCTCAGACACTTGCTACCCAAAGTGCAAAGGGCATCAGTTGCTCCTCCAAACCCCCCCCCCTGCCCAGCAGACCGCGTTGTCCAGCCAGCCCCCGGGCCTCCCTGGGGTGCCCAGCACAAAAGTGCAGACAACCACCGGACCCTCAATCTCAGTTTTCGGATGTTTTTGCCACTCTAAGGACCCGCAGGCCAGCTGGGCCTTCTGGCAGGACAGAGAGCCCCGGAATCCGACGTGGAGAGCTGGGTGTACGTCCCCACGAGGAGGCGGTCCCCACCTCCGCGGCTCTCCCCTTGCGGGGGGGGGGGGAAAGCAGCCACGGGGCCTCGGAGAAGACACCAGGCTGGGCGCCCGCCCCACAGTGGGGGCACGTCCCCCGCAGGCCACTTAGCGACGGCCGCCGGCCGGCGGACGGTTGGGTGGCGCGAGACGCTGCGGCCGCCCTGCTACCGGGTTCCTGGGAGGGCGTCCTGGAACCAGCGTCCACACCAAGCCCTTGGAAGGCCCAGGCGACGGAGGAGCCCCGTCAGGCAGGGGCCGAGGACGGTGACGGCCCGGGCGGGGAGGAGCGTGTCAGGCAGGGGCAGAGGACGGTGACAGGTGACAGGCCGGGCGGGAAGGAGTCAGTCAGGCAGGGGCCGAGGAGGAGACGGGCTGGGTAAGGGTTAGGGTTAGAGTCAGGGCACAAGTCACAATCGCAAAGACCTGGAAGCGACCCGAGTGCCCATCGACCCACGAGTGCGTAAATGAAATGTGGCGCGTGGACACCACGGAGTGCTATTCAGCTAGGAGGAGCAGCGGTGAGAGGGCACCTCTCGTGGTTCTCCTGGCCAGAGCTGGAACCCGTTCCAGTAAGCCAGGTAGCCCAAGAATGGACACACGAGCACCACGTGCTCGCGCTCACCAGCAAATGGGTACGAACCGATGGACACCTAAGTGGACACAGAGGAATCACCTTCATCGGGTGGGTGTCGGGCGGGTGGGGGGAGGGGATGGGCATACACCTCCATTAGGAATGGGGTGGGTGCGCACCGACTGGGGGATGGGCGCACTTGAGGCTCTGACCCGAGGGGGGAGGCTGGGAGAGGGCAACGTACCCGACCTTAACATTGGTACCCCCACAATACGCTGGAACGACATCAGAGGTAAATGAATAAGAACACAGGGGGGAGGGGGGCACGGGCAACACATGTCACCTTAATACTTGGACTCCCATCATCTGCTTGAAAAGAGAGAGAAAAGAAAATGCAATCATAGAGATAAGAGACACTTTTTAAAAATAATGAATCCGAAGAGAAAAGTAAAAGGAGGCCTGTGGAGCAGGTCTGGGTGTGACTCCGGATCCCCCAACATCAGGTGCCACCACCAAAGATTCCTACGTGTAGCCCATAGAACCCCAAAAGCAACGGGACGAGTTCTGGTCACATACTCCCTCAAAATGACATCCTGGCCTTCTTCTGGAACTCCCTCCCCTCTCAGACTCTCAAGGTTTCCTCCAGCGTGTCGGTTCCCACAGAGCAGACCTTTGGTCTGAGACCTGACAGTCCAGAAGCCACGCATGCTGCCGCGTGACGGCGGTGTCGCGGCTTGGGACAAGAGGAGGCCCCACGGTGCGGGCTGGGGCGCCAGGCACCGCGGCGGGCGCTGAGGGTGGGGGTGACCCCCGCCCCGGGCCGCCGCCTCGCTCCCAGAGAGGGGACAGAACAAGAGGCAAAAAAAAAAAAAAAAAAAAAGAAGAAGCCTACGGCACCCGGTATTCCCAGGCGGTCTCCCATCCAAGTACTAACCAGGCCCGACCCTGCTTAGCTTCCGAGACCAGACGAGGTCGGGCGCGTTCAGGGTGGTGTGGCCCTAGACGGCGGAGGGCGCCCCTGCCCCGCTCAAGAAGCCGAGCCTCTCTGCGCTTCCCCGCCGCCTCCTCCCGCCCCAGGCCCCGCACCGGCGCTGACCCGCGCCGGGCCGGGCCTGTTGAGTTCACCGGCCGGGTCCGGCGGGCTCCGAGGGACGGGGGTGACAGGCGGGGCGGGGCGGGGCGGGCAGGGAGCGGTGGGCCGGGGTGGGGGGCTGTCTCTCTATACACACACACACACACACACACTCACACTCACACAAGATGCGCCTCCACGGCTGGACTCGCCAAGGTGGAGACCTTCCAGCCCCCTTCCTCTCCTCGCCTGGCCTCCTTCACCTACCCGCCCCCCACCCCCAGCTCGTGGCCGCCGCCGCCGCCGCCGCCGCCACCGCCGCCGCCGCCGCCTCCGCCGCCGATTGCGCACGCGCGGATCGCCCGCCCTTTGACCCCAGGCAGGGGCCGCCCTCCCCGACAACCCCTTTCAGCTGTGCCCCCCACCCTGTGGGTGGGCTGCCGCCTATTCCCCCGGGCCCGGGCTGGGGCACAGCGCATGGGGGAGGGGAGCGAGTGTATGGGGCGTCTCTCTCTCTCTCTAGGGATGTGTCCCATGGGTGGGGTGGCGTGGTTTGTGGGGCGCTGAAGAAATCAGTCCCCTCCATCTCCTACCTCTGGAAAACGCCCAAGCCCTTGGAGAACTGCCGGCAACGCGACCGGGGGCGGCCGGGACCCTCCTCTGTGTCCTCCTGTGGCCCAGTCCAAGGGGCCGGGGCCTGGGCCTGGCCGGGGCTGCATTGGACCCCGACCACCCTGGCGTGTGGACTCGCTAAAAATCGGCCATTAGATATTGGATTCCAGCTTCATTGAGGTCATTTCACTAATGAGTGCACCGGAAAGAGTTTCCTAATCCATCTGTGAGGGTGGCAACTGAAAGAGAATTTTAAAGCTGACAGAATAGGCGAGGAAAGGCATAGGAGATTTCCACACCCAGTAAGGAAGCCTTTCCCGAAATGGAAGAAAGAAACGAGCAAACAGAAACACCGGTAGCCCGCCAGGATCAGAGTCTGCCCCCGAGAGAAAGTACCCTGACCAGGTTCACCCGTGGGTGGGTGGCGAGCTAGCGGCATTCAGAAGAGCGAGGCCCGCAGTCTGTGCAGAAGACACCTGCACTCGGGTGTGTGTGGCGGCACGATTCACAAGCAGCTCCAGATGTTAAGCCAAGGAGAAGCCAGGGAGTTCCCAACGCCCCAGGTGTCCTCAGCCCACGACTGGCTGCTGGGGGAATGCGAAGCCCGGCTCCTTGTCTCAGAGCGGGACAACCAGGAGGTGTGACGTACACCCCGGGGTTCCCAGGAGGATCAGGCTGAAGCTGGGACTTGGCCTGAAAGTGTCCCCTCGCATGGCCACCCCCTTCCCCTTCCTGCTCCTCTACTCCTGGTGCCCCTCCATCCAGGGGCCAGACCTTAAAGAGTCACCCGCAAGAGAATCCTGGTCCCAAAGGAGCCTTCTGGGGGACCCGTGCTGAGAGAGGTTGTGGGCATGGCCCGCTGGGGCTCTGCCCGACCCAGGGCTGAGAGATGCAACCTCCCAGCTCTGGGTCCCTGCAGGGGAAGCGTTGGCAAGCACAGGGCCAGTCCTCCAAAGGCCCAGGTGCAGGGAGCCCAGGCCAAGCAGCCTGTGGAAGAAGCCACCCCGGGAAGACGACTGCAGGCCACGGCCCTTCCCACCTCCTCCTCCTCCTCCTCCTGCTCCTCCACCCCCCCGACCTCCCACCCCCCACCCCCGACATGGCGCAGGGCTCAGAGACACCTCAGACACTTGCTACCCAAAGTGCAAAGGGCATCAGTTGCTCCTCCAAACCCCCCCCCCTGCCCAGCAGACCGCGTTGTCCAGCCAGCCCCCGGGCCTCCCTGGGGTGCCCAGCACAAAAGTGCAGACAACCACCGGACCCTCAATCTCAGTTTTCGGATGTTTTTGCCACTCTAAGGACCCGCAGGCCAGCTGGGCCTTCTGGCAGGACAGAGAGCCCCGGAATCCGACGTGGAGAGCTGGGTGTACGTCCCCACGAGGAGGCGGTCCCCACCTCCGCGGCTCTCCCCTTGCGGGGGGGGGGGGGAAAGCAGCCACGGGGCCTCGGAGAAGACACCAGGCTGGGCGCCCGCCCCACAGTGGGGGCACGTCCCCCGCAGGCCACTTAGCGACGGCCGCCGGCCGGCGGACGGTTGGGTGGCGCGAGACGCTGCGGCCGCCCTGCTACCGGGTTCCTGGGAGGGCGTCCTGGAACCAGCGTCCACACCAAGCCCTTGGAAGGCCCAGGCGACGGAGGAGCCCCGTCAGGCAGGGGCCGAGGACGGTGACGGCCCGGGCGGGGAGGAGCGTGTCAGGCAGGGGCAGAGGACGGTGACAGGTGACAGGCCGGGCGGGAAGGAGTCAGTCAGGCAGGGGCCGAGGAGGAGACGGGCTGGGTAAGGGTTAGGGTTAGAGTCAGGGCACAAGTCACAATCGCAAAGACCTGGAAGCGACCCGAGTGCCCATCGACCCACGAGTGCGTAAATGAAATGTGGCGCGTGGACACCACGGAGTGCTATTCAGCTAGGAGGAGCAGCGGTGAGAGGGCACCTCTCGTGGTTCTCCTGGCCAGAGCTGGAACCCGTTCCAGTAAGCCAGGTAGCCCAAGAATGGACACACGAGCACCACGTGCTCGCGCTCACCAGCAAATGGGTACGAACCGATGGACACCTAAGTGGACACAGAGGAATCACCTTCATCGGGTGGGTGTCGGGCGGGTGGGGGGAGGGGATGGGCATACACCTCCATTAGGAATGGGGTGGGTGCGCACCGACTGGGGGATGGGCGCACTTGAGGCTCTGACCCGAGGGGGGAGGCTGGGAGAGGGCAACGTACCCGACCTTAACATTGGTACCCCCACAATACGCTGGAACGACATCAGAGGTAAATGAATAAGAACACAGGGGGGAGGGGGGCACGGGCAACACATGTCACCTTAATACTTGGACTCCCATCATCTGCTTGAAAAGAGAGAGAAAAGAAAATGCAATCATAGAGATAAGAGACACTTTTTAAAAATAATGAATCCGAAGAGAAAAGTAAAAGGAGGCCTGTGGAGCAGGTCTGGGTGTGACTCCGGATCCCCCAACATCAGGTGCCACCACCAAAGATTCCTACGTGTAGCCCATAGAACCCCAAAAGCAACGGGACGAGTTCTGGTCACATACTCCCTCAAAATGACATCCTGGCCTTCTTCTGGAACTCCCTCCCCTCTCAGACTCTCAAGGTTTCCTCCAGCGTGTCGGTTCCCACAGAGCAGACCTTTGGTCTGAGACCTGACAGTCCAGAAGCCACGCATGCTGCCGCGTGACGGCGGTGTCGCGGCTTGGGACAAGAGGAGGCCCCACGGTGCGGGCTGGGGCGCCAGGCACCGCGGCGGGCGCTGAGGGTGGGGGTGACCCCCGCCCCGGGCCGCCGCCTCGCTCCCAGAGAGGGGACAGAACAAGAGGCAAAAAAAAAAAAAAAAAAAAAGAAGAAGCCTACGGCACCCGGTATTCCCAGGCGGTCTCCCATCCAAGTACTAACCAGGCCCGACCCTGCTTAGCTTCCGAGACCAGACGAGGTCGGGCGCGTTCAGGGTGGTGTGGCCCTAGACGGCGGAGGGCGCCCCTGCCCCGCTCAAGAAGCCGAGCCTCTCTGCGCTTCCCCGCCGCCTCCTCCCGCCCCAGGCCCCGCACCGGCGCTGACCCGCGCCGGGCCGGGCCTGTTGAGTTCACCGGCCGGGTCCGGCGGGCTCCGAGGGACGGGGGTGACAGGCGGGGCGGGGCGGGGCGGGCAGGGAGCGGTGGGCCGGGGTGGGGGGCTGTCTCTCTATACACACACACACACACACACACTCACACTCACACAAGATGCGCCTCCACGGCTGGACTCGCCAAGGTGGAGACCTTCCAGCCCCCTTCCTCTCCTCGCCTGGCCTCCTTCACCTACCCGCCCCCCACCCCCAGCTCGTGGCCGCCGCCGCCGCCGCCGCCGCCACCGCCGCCGCCGCCGCCTCCGCCGCCGATTGCGCACGCGCGGATCGCCCGCCCTTTGACCCCAGGCAGGGGCCGCCCTCCCCGACAACCCCTTTCAGCTGTGCCCCCCACCCTGTGGGTGGGCTGCCGCCTATTCCCCCGGGCCCGGGCTGGGGCACAGCGCATGGGGGAGGGGAGCGAGTGTATGGGGCGTCTCTCTCTCTCTCTAGGGATGTGTCCCATGGGTGGGGTGGCGTGGTTTGTGGGGCGCTGAAGAAATCAGTCCCCTCCATCTCCTACCTCTGGAAAACGCCCAAGCCCTTGGAGAACTGCCGGCAACGCGACCGGGGGCGGCCGGGACCCTCCTCTGTGTCCTCCTGTGGCCCAGTCCAAGGGGCCGGGGCCTGGGCCTGGCCGGGGCTGCATTGGACCCCGACCACCCTGGCGTGTGGACTCGCTAAAAATCGGCCATTAGATATTGGATTCCAGCTTCATTGAGGTCATTTCACTAATGAGTGCACCGGAAAGAGTTTCCTAATCCATCTGTGAGGGTGGCAACTGAAAGAGAATTTTAAAGCTGACAGAATAGGCGAGGAAAGGCATAGGAGATTTCCACACCCAGTAAGGAAGCCTTTCCCGAAATGGAAGAAAGAAACGAGCAAACAGAAACACCGGTAGCCCGCCAGGATCAGAGTCTGCCCCCGAGAGAAAGTACCCTGACCAGGTTCACCCGTGGGTGGGTGGCGAGCTAGCGGCATTCAGAAGAGCGAGGCCCGCAGTCTGTGCAGAAGACACCTGCACTCGGGTGTGTGTGGCGGCACGATTCACAAGCAGCTCCAGATGTTAAGCCAAGGAGAAGCCAGGGAGTTCCCAACGCCCCAGGTGTCCTCAGCCCACGACTGGCTGCTGGGGGAATGCGAAGCCCGGCTCCTTGTCTCAGAGCGGGACAACCAGGAGGTGTGACGTACACCCCGGGGTTCCCAGGAGGATCAGGCTGAAGCTGGGACTTGGCCTGAAAGTGTCCCCTCGCATGGCCACCCCCTTCCCCTTCCTGCTCCTCTACTCCTGGTGCCCCTCCATCCAGGGGCCAGACCTTAAAGAGTCACCCGCAAGAGAATCCTGGTCCCAAAGGAGCCTTCTGGGGGACCCGTGCTGAGAGAGGTTGTGGGCATGGCCCGCTGGGGCTCTGCCCGACCCAGGGCTGAGAGATGCAACCTCCCAGCTCTGGGTCCCTGCAGGGGAAGCGTTGGCAAGCACAGGGCCAGTCCTCCAAAGGCCCAGGTGCAGGGAGCCCAGGCCAAGCAGCCTGTGGAAGAAGCCACCCCGGGAAGACGACTGCAGGCCACGGCCCTTCCCACCTCCTCCTCCTCCTCCTCCTGCTCCTCCACCCCCCCGACCTCCCACCCCCCACCCCCGACATGGCGCAGGGCTCAGAGACACCTCAGACACTTGCTACCCAAAGTGCAAAGGGCATCAGTTGCTCCTCCAAACCCCCCCCCCTGCCCAGCAGACCGCGTTGTCCAGCCAGCCCCCGGGCCTCCCTGGGGTGCCCAGCACAAAAGTGCAGACAACCACCGGACCCTCAATCTCAGTTTTCGGATGTTTTTGCCACTCTAAGGACCCGCAGGCCAGCTGGGCCTTCTGGCAGGACAGAGAGCCCCGGAATCCGACGTGGAGAGCTGGGTGTACGTCCCCACGAGGAGGCGGTCCCCACCTCCGCGGCTCTCCCCTTGCGGGGGGGGGGGGGAAAGCAGCCACGGGGCCTCGGAGAAGACACCAGGCTGGGCGCCCGCCCCACAGTGGGGGCACGTCCCCCGCAGGCCACTTAGCGACGGCCGCCGGCCGGCGGACGGTTGGGTGGCGCGAGACGCTGCGGCCGCCCTGCTACCGGGTTCCTGGGAGGGCGTCCTGGAACCAGCGTCCACACCAAGCCCTTGGAAGGCCCAGGCGACGGAGGAGCCCCGTCAGGCAGGGGCCGAGGACGGTGACGGCCCGGGCGGGGAGGAGCGTGTCAGGCAGGGGCAGAGGACGGTGACAGGTGACAGGCCGGGCGGGAAGGAGTCAGTCAGGCAGGGGCCGAGGAGGAGACGGGCTGGGTAAGGGTTAGGGTTAGAGTCAGGGCACAAGTCACAATCGCAAAGACCTGGAAGCGACCCGAGTGCCCATCGACCCACGAGTGCGTAAATGAAATGTGGCGCGTGGACACCACGGAGTGCTATTCAGCTAGGAGGAGCAGCGGTGAGAGGGCACCTCTCGTGGTTCTCCTGGCCAGAGCTGGAACCCGTTCCAGTAAGCCAGGTAGCCCAAGAATGGACACACGAGCACCACGTGCTCGCGCTCACCAGCAAATGGGTACGAACCGATGGACACCTAAGTGGACACAGAGGAATCACCTTCATCGGGTGGGTGTCGGGCGGGTGGGGGGAGGGGATGGGCATACACCTCCATTAGGAATGGGGTGGGTGCGCACCGACTGGGGGATGGGCGCACTTGAGGCTCTGACCCGAGGGGGGAGGCTGGGAGAGGGCAACGTACCCGACCTTAACATTGGTACCCCCACAATACGCTGGAACGACATCAGAGGTAAATGAATAAGAACACAGGGGGGAGGGGGGCACGGGCAACACATGTCACCTTAATACTTGGACTCCCATCATCTGCTTGAAAAGAGAGAGAAAAGAAAATGCAATCATAGAGATAAGAGACACTTTTTAAAAATAATGAATCCGAAGAGAAAAGTAAAAGGAGGCCTGTGGAGCAGGTCTGGGTGTGACTCCGGATCCCCCAACATCAGGTGCCACCACCAAAGATTCCTACGTGTAGCCCATAGAACCCCAAAAGCAACGGGACGAGTTCTGGTCACATACTCCCTCAAAATGACATCCTGGCCTTCTTCTGGAACTCCCTCCCCTCTCAGACTCTCAAGGTTTCCTCCAGCGTGTCGGTTCCCACAGAGCAGACCTTTGGTCTGAGACCTGACAGTCCAGAAGCCACGCATGCTGCCGCGTGACGGCGGTGTCGCGGCTTGGGACAAGAGGAGGCCCCACGGTGCGGGCTGGGGCGCCAGGCACCGCGGCGGGCGCTGAGGGTGGGGGTGACCCCCGCCCCGGGCCGCCGCCTCGCTCCCAGAGAGGGGACAGAACAAGAGGCAAAAAAAAAAAAAAAAAAAAAGAAGAAGCCTACGGCACCCGGTATTCCCAGGCGGTCTCCCATCCAAGTACTAACCAGGCCCGACCCTGCTTAGCTTCCGAGACCAGACGAGGTCGGGCGCGTTCAGGGTGGTGTGGCCCTAGACGGCGGAGGGCGCCCCTGCCCCGCTCAAGAAGCCGAGCCTCTCTGCGCTTCCCCGCCGCCTCCTCCCGCCCCAGGCCCCGCACCGGCGCTGACCCGCGCCGGGCCGGGCCTGTTGAGTTCACCGGCCGGGTCCGGCGGGCTCCGAGGGACGGGGGTGACAGGCGGGGCGGGGCGGGGCGGGCAGGGAGCGGTGGGCCGGGGTGGGGGGCTGTCTCTCTATACACACACACACACACACACACACTCACACTCACACAAGATGCGCCTCCACGGCTGGACTCGCCAAGGTGGAGACCTTCCAGCCCCCTTCCTCTCCTCGCCTGGCCTCCTTCACCTACCCGCCCCCCACCCCCAGCTCGTGGCCGCCGCCGCCGCCGCCGCCGCCGCCGCCGCCTCCGCCGCCGATTGCGCACGCGCGGATCGCCCGCCCTTTGACCCCAGGCAGGGGCCGCCCTCCCCGACAACCCCTTTCAGCTGGGCCCCCCACCCTGTGGGTGGGCTGCCGCCTATTCCCCCGGGCCCGGGCTGGGGCACAGCGCATGGGGGAGGGGAGCGAGTGTATGGGGCGTCTCTCTCTCTCTCTAGGGATGTGTCCCATGGGTGGGGTGGCGTGGTTTGTGGGGCGCTGAAGAAATCAGTCCCCTCCATCTCCTACCTCTGGAAAACGCCCAAGCCCTTGGAGAACTGCCGGCAACGCGACCGGGGGCGGCCGGGACCCTCCTCTGTGTCCTCCTGTGGCCCAGTCCAAGGGGCCGGGGCCTGGGCCTGGCCGGGGCTGCATTGGACCCCGACCACCCTGGCGTGTGGACTCGCTAAAAATCGGCCATTAGATATTGGATTCCAGCTTCATTGAGGTCATTTCACTAATGAGTGCACCGGAAAGAGTTTCCTAATCCATCTGTGAGGGTGGCAACTGAAAGAGAATTTTAAAGCTGACAGAATAGGCGAGGAAAGGCATAGGAGATTTCCACACCCAGTAAGGAAGCCTTTCCCGAAATGGAAGAAAGAAACGAGCAAACAGAAACACCGGTAGCCCGCCAGGATCAGAGTCTGCCCCCGAGAGAAAGTACCCTGACCAGGTTCACCCGTGGGTGGGTGGCGAGCTAGCGGCATTCAGAAGAGCGAGGCCCGCAGTCTGTGCAGAAGACACCTGCACTCGGGTGTGTGTGGCGGCACGATTCACAAGCAGCTCCAGATGTTAAGCCAAGGAGAAGCCAGGGAGTTCCCAACGCCCCAGGTGTCCTCAGCCCACGACTGGCTGCTGGGGGAATGCGAAGCCCGGCTCCTTGTCTCAGAGCGGGACAACCAGGAGGTGTGACGTACACCCCGGGGTTCCCAGGAGGATCAGGCTGAAGCTGGGACTTGGCCTGAAAGTGTCCCCTCGCATGGCCACCCCCTTCCCCTTCCTGCTCCTCTACTCCTGGTGCCCCTCCATCCAGGGGCCAGACCTTAAAGAGTCACCCGCAAGAGAATCCTGGTCCCAAAGGAGCCTTCTGGGGGACCCGTGCTGAGAGAGGTTGTGGGCATGGCCCGCTGGGGCTCTGCCCGACCCAGGGCTGAGAGATGCAACCTCCCAGCTCTGGGTCCCTGCAGGGGAAGCGTTGGCAAGCACAGGGCCAGTCCTCCAAAGGCCCAGGTGCAGGGAGCCCAGGCCAAGCAGCCTGTGGAAGAAGCCACCCCGGGAAGACGACTGCAGGCCACGGCCCTTCCCACCTCCTCCTCCTCCTCCTCCTGCTCCTCCACCCCCCCGACCTCCCACCCCCCACCCCCGACATGGCGCAGGGCTCAGAGACACCTCAGACACTTGCTACCCAAAGTGCAAAGGGCATCAGTTGCTCCTCCAAACCCCCCCCCCTGCCCAGCAGACCGCGTTGTCCAGCCAGCCCCCGGGCCTCCCTGGGGTGCCCAGCACAAAAGTGCAGACAACCACCGGACCCTCAATCTCAGTTTTCGGATGTTTTTGCCACTCTAAGGACCCGCAGGCCAGCTGGGCCTTCTGGCAGGACAGAGAGCCCCGGAATCCGACGTGGAGAGCTGGGTGTACGTCCCCACGAGGAGGCGGTCCCCACCTCCGCGGCTCTCCCCTTGCGGGGGGGGGGGGGAAAGCAGCCACGGGGCCTCGGAGAAGACACCAGGCTGGGCGCCCGCCCCACAGTGGGGGCACGTCCCCCGCAGGCCACTTAGCGACGGCCGCCGGCCGGCGGACGGTTGGGTGGCGCGAGACGCTGCGGCCGCCCTGCTACCGGGTTCCTGGGAGGGCGTCCTGGAACCAGCGTCCACACCAAGCCCTTGGAAGGCCCAGGCGACGGAGGAGCCCCGTCAGGCAGGGGCCGAGGACGGTGACGGCCCGGGCGGGGAGGAGCGTGTCAGGCAGGGGCAGAGGACGGTGACAGGTGACAGGCCGGGCGGGAAGGAGTCAGTCAGGCAGGGGCCGAGGAGGAGACGGGCTGGGTAAGGGTTAGGGTTAGAGTCAGGGCACAAGTCACAATCGCAAAGACCTGGAAGCGACCCGAGTGCCCATCGACCCACGAGTGCGTAAATGAAATGTGGCGCGTGGACACCACGGAGTGCTATTCAGCTAGGAGGAGCAGCGGTGAGAGGGCACCTCTCGTGGTTCTCCTGGCCAGAGCTGGAACCCGTTCCAGTAAGCCAGGTAGCCCAAGAATGGACACACGAGCACCACGTGCTCGCGCTCACCAGCAAATGGGTACGAACCGATGGACACCTAAGTGGACACAGAGGAATCACCTTCATCGGGTGGGTGTCGGGCGGGTGGGGGGAGGGGATGGGCATACACCTCCATTAGGAATGGGGTGGGTGCGCACCGACTGGGGGATGGGCGCACTTGAGGCTCTGACCCGAGGGGGGAGGCTGGGAGAGGGCAACGTACCCGACCTTAACATTGGTACCCCCACAATACGCTGGAACGACATCAGAGGTAAATGAATAAGAACACAGGGGGGAGGGGGGCACGGGCAACACATGTCACCTTAATACTTGGACTCCCATCATCTGCTTGAAAAGAGAGAGAAAAGAAAATGCAATCATAGAGATAAGAGACACTTTTTAAAAATAATGAATCCGAAGAGAAAAGTAAAAGGAGGCCTGTGGAGCAGGTCTGGGTGTGACTCCGGATCCCCCAACATCAGGTGCCACCACCAAAGATTCCTACGTGTAGCCCATAGAACCCCAAAAGCAACGGGACGAGTTCTGGTCACATACTCCCTCAAAATGACATCCTGGCCTTCTTCTGGAACTCCCTCCCCTCTCAGACTCTCAAGGTTTCCTCCAGCGTGTCGGTTCCCACAGAGCAGACCTTTGGTCTGAGACCTGACAGTCCAGAAGCCACGCATGCTGCCGCGTGACGGCGGTGTCGCGGCTTGGGACAAGAGGAGGCCCCACGGTGCGGGCTGGGGCGCCAGGCACCGCGGCGGGCGCTGAGGGTGGGGGTGACCCCCGCCCCGGGCCGCCGCCTCGCTCCCAGAGAGGGGACAGAACAAGAGGCAAAAAAAAAAAAAAAAAAAAAGAAGAAGCCTACGGCACCCGGTATTCCCAGGCGGTCTCCCATCCAAGTACTAACCAGGCCCGACCCTGCTTAGCTTCCGAGACCAGACGAGGTCGGGCGCGTTCAGGGTGGTGTGGCCCTAGACGGCGGAGGGCGCCCCTGCCCCGCTCAAGAAGCCGAGCCTCTCTGCGCTTCCCCGCCGCCTCCTCCCGCCCCAGGCCCCGCACCGGCGCTGACCCGCGCCGGGCCGGGCCTGTTGAGTTCACCGGCCGGGTCCGGCGGGCTCCGAGGGACGGGGGTGACAGGCGGGGCGGGGCGGGGCGGGCAGGGAGCGGTGGGCCGGGGTGGGGGGCTGTCTCTCTATACACACACACACACACACACACTCACACTCACACAAGATGCGCCTCCACGGCTGGACTCGCCAAGGTGGAGACCTTCCAGCCCCCTTCCTCTCCTCGCCTGGCCTCCTTCACCTACCCGCCCCCCACCCCCAGCTCGTGGCCGCCGCCGCCGCCGCCGCCGCCGCCGCCGCCTCCGCCGCCGATTGCGCACGCGCGGATCGCCCGCCCTTTGACCCCAGGCAGGGGCCGCCCTCCCCGACAACCCCTTTCAGCTGTGCCCCCCACCCTGTGGGTGGGCTGCCGCCTATTCCCCCGGGCCCGGGCTGGGGCACAGCGCATGGGGGAGGGGAGCGAGTGTATGGGGCGTCTCTCTCTCTCTCTAGGGATGTGTCCCATGGGTGGGGTGGCGTGGTTTGTGGGGCGCTGAAGAAATCAGTCCCCTCCATCTCCTACCTCTGGAAAACGCCCAAGCCCTTGGAGAACTGCCGGCAACGCGACCGGGGGCGGCCGGGACCCTCCTCTGTGTCCTCCTGTGGCCCAGTCCAAGGGGCCGGGGCCTGGGCCTGGCCGGGGCTGCATTGGACCCCGACCACCCTGGCGTGTGGACTCGCTAAAAATCGGCCATTAGATATTGGATTCCAGCTTCATTGAGGTCATTTCACTAATGAGTGCACCGGAAAGAGTTTCCTAATCCATCTGTGAGGGTGGCAACTGAAAGAGAATTTTAAAGCTGACAGAATAGGCGAGGAAAGGCATAGGAGATTTCCACACCCAGTAAGGAAGCCTTTCCCGAAATGGAAGAAAGAAACGAGCAAACAGAAACACCGGTAGCCCGCCAGGATCAGAGTCTGCCCCCGAGAGAAAGTACCCTGACCAGGTTCACCCGTGGGTGGGTGGCGAGCTAGCGGCATTCAGAAGAGCGAGGCCCGCAGTCTGTGCAGAAGACACCTGCACTCGGGTGTGTGTGGCGGCACGATTCACAAGCAGCTCCAGATGTTAAGCCAAGGAGAAGCCAGGGAGTTCCCAACGCCCCAGGTGTCCTCAGCCCACGACTGGCTGCTGGGGGAATGCGAAGCCCGGCTCCTTGTCTCAGAGCGGGACAACCAGGAGGTGTGACGTACACCCCGGGGTTCCCAGGAGGATCAGGCTGAAGCTGGGACTTGGCCTGAAAGTGTCCCCTCGCATGGCCACCCCCTTCCCCTTCCTGCTCCTCTACTCCTGGTGCCCCTCCATCCAGGGGCCAGACCTTAAAGAGTCACCCGCAAGAGAATCCTGGTCCCAAAGGAGCCTTCTGGGGGACCCGTGCTGAGAGAGGTTGTGGGCATGGCCCGCTGGGGCTCTGCCCGACCCAGGGCTGAGAGATGCAACCTCCCAGCTCTGGGTCCCTGCAGGGGAAGCGTTGGCAAGCACAGGGCCAGTCCTCCAAAGGCCCAGGTGCAGGGAGCCCAGGCCAAGCAGCCTGTGGAAGAAGCCACCCCGGGAAGACGACTGCAGGCCACGGCCCTTCCCACCTCCTCCTCCTCCTCCTCCTGCTCCTCCACCCCCCCGACCTCCCACCCCCCACCCCCGACATGGCGCAGGGCTCAGAGACACCTCAGACACTTGCTACCCAAAGTGCAAAGGGCATCAGTTGCTCCTCCAAACCCCCCCCCCTGCCCAGCAGACCGCGTTGTCCAGCCAGCCCCCGGGCCTCCCTGGGGTGCCCAGCACAAAAGTGCAGACAACCACCGGACCCTCAATCTCAGTTTTCGGATGTTTTTGCCACTCTAAGGACCCGCAGGCCAGCTGGGCCTTCTGGCAGGACAGAGAGCCCCGGAATCCGACGTGGAGAGCTGGGTGTACGTCCCCACGAGGAGGCGGTCCCCACCTCCGCGGCTCTCCCCTTGCGGGGGGGGGGGGAAAGCAGCCACGGGGCCTCGGAGAAGACACCAGGCTGGGCGCCCGCCCCACAGTGGGGGCACGTCCCCCGCAGGCCACTTAGCGACGGCCGCCGGCCGGCGGACGGTTGGGTGGCGCGAGACGCTGCGGCCGCCCTGCTACCGGGTTCCTGGGAGGGCGTCCTGGAACCAGCGTCCACACCAAGCCCTTGGAAGGCCCAGGCGACGGAGGAGCCCCGTCAGGCAGGGGCCGAGGACGGTGACGGCCCGGGCGGGGAGGAGCGTGTCAGGCAGGGGCAGAGGACGGTGACAGGTGACAGGCCGGGCGGGAAGGAGTCAGTCAGGCAGGGGCCGAGGAGGAGACGGGCTGGGTAAGGGTTAGGGTTAGAGTCAGGGCACAAGTCACAATCGCAAAGACCTGGAAGCGACCCGAGTGCCCATCGACCCACGAGTGCGTAAATGAAATGTGGCGCGTGGACACCACGGAGTGCTATTCAGCTAGGAGGAGCAGCGGTGAGAGGGCACCTCTCGTGGTTCTCCTGGCCAGAGCTGGAACCCGTTCCAGTAAGCCAGGTAGCCCAAGAATGGACACACGAGCACCACGTGCTCGCGCTCACCAGCAAATGGGTACGAACCGATGGACACCTAAGTGGACACAGAGGAATCACCTTCATCGGGTGGGTGTCGGGCGGGTGGGGGGAGGGGATGGGCATACACCTCCATTAGGAATGGGGTGGGTGCGCACCGACTGGGGGATGGGCGCACTTGAGGCTCTGACCCGAGGGGGGAGGCTGGGAGAGGGCAACGTACCCGACCTTAACATTGGTACCCCCACAATACGCTGGAACGACATCAGAGGTAAATGAATAAGAACACAGGGGGGAGGGGGGCACGGGCAACACATGTCACCTTAATACTTGGACTCCCATCATCTGCTTGAAAAGAGAGAGAAAAGAAAATGCAATCATAGAGATAAGAGACACTTTTTAAAAATAATGAATCCGAAGAGAAAAGTAAAAGGAGGCCTGTGGAGCAGGTCTGGGTGTGACTCCGGATCCCCCAACATCAGGTGCCACCACCAAAGATTCCTACGTGTAGCCCATAGAACCCCAAAAGCAACGGGACGAGTTCTGGTCACATACTCCCTCAAAATGACATCCTGGCCTTCTTCTGGAACTCCCTCCCCTCTCAGACTCTCAAGGTTTCCTCCAGCGTGTCGGTTCCCACAGAGCAGACCTTTGGTCTGAGACCTGACAGTCCAGAAGCCACGCATGCTGCCGCGTGACGGCGGTGTCGCGGCTTGGGACAAGAGGAGGCCCCACGGTGCGGGCTGGGGCGCCAGGCACCGCGGCGGGCGCTGAGGGTGGGGGTGACCCCCGCCCCGGGCCGCCGCCTCGCTCCCAGAGAGGGGACAGAACAAGAGGCAAAAAAAAAAAAAAAAAAAAAGAAGAAGCCTACGGCACCCGGTATTCCCAGGCGGTCTCCCATCCAAGTACTAACCAGGCCCGACCCTGCTTAGCTTCCGAGACCAGACGAGGTCGGGCGCGTTCAGGGTGGTGTGGCCCTAGACGGCGGAGGGCGCCCCTGCCCCGCTCAAGAAGCCGAGCCTCTCTGCGCTTCCCCGCCGCCTCCTCCCGCCCCAGGCCCCGCACCGGCGCTGACCCGCGCCGGGCCGGGCCTGTTGAGTTCACCGGCCGGGTCCGGCGGGCTCCGAGGGACGGGGGTGACAGGCGGGGCGGGGCGGGGCGGGCAGGGAGCGGTGGGCCGGGGTGGGGGGCTGTCTCTCTATACACACACACACACACACACACACTCACACTCACACAAGATGCGCCTCCACGGCTGGACTCGCCAAGGTGGAGACCTTCCAGCCCCCTTCCTCTCCTCGCCTGGCCTCCTTCACCTACCCGCCCCCCACCCCCAGCTCGTGGCCGCCGCCGCCGCCGCCGCCGCCGCCGCCGCCGCCTCCGCCGCCGATTGCGCACGCGCGGATCGCCCGCCCTTTGACCCCAGGCAGGGGCCGCCCTCCCCGACAACCCCTTTCAGCTGGGCCCCCCACCCTGTGGGTGGGCTGCCGCCTATTCCCCCGGGCCCGGGCTGGGGCACAGCGCATGGGGGAGGGGAGCGAGTGTATGGGGCGTCTCTCTCTCTCTCTAGGGATGTGTCCCATGGGTGGGGTGGCGTGGTTTGTGGGGCGCTGAAGAAATCAGTCCCCTCCATCTCCTACCTCTGGAAAACGCCCAAGCCCTTGGAGAACTGCCGGCAACGCGACCGGGGGCGGCCGGGACCCTCCTCTGTGTCCTCCTGTGGCCCAGTCCAAGGGGCCGGGGCCTGGGCCTGGCCGGGGCTGCATTGGACCCCGACCACCCTGGCGTGTGGACTCGCTAAAAATCGGCCATTAGATATTGGATTCCAGCTTCATTGAGGTCATTTCACTAATGAGTGCACCGGAAAGAGTTTCCTAATCCATCTGTGAGGGTGGCAACTGAAAGAGAATTTTAAAGCTGACAGAATAGGCGAGGAAAGGCATAGGAGATTTCCACACCCAGTAAGGAAGCCTTTCCCGAAATGGAAGAAAGAAACGAGCAAACAGAAACACCGGTAGCCCGCCAGGATCAGAGTCTGCCCCCGAGAGAAAGTACCCTGACCAGGTTCACCCGTGGGTGGGTGGCGAGCTAGCGGCATTCAGAAGAGCGAGGCCCGCAGTCTGTGCAGAAGACACCTGCACTCGGGTGTGTGTGGCGGCACGATTCACAAGCAGCTCCAGATGTTAAGCCAAGGAGAAGCCAGGGAGTTCCCAACGCCCCAGGTGTCCTCAGCCCACGACTGGCTGCTGGGGGAATGCGAAGCCCGGCTCCTTGTCTCAGAGCGGGACAACCAGGAGGTGTGACGTACACCCCGGGGTTCCCAGGAGGATCAGGCTGAAGCTGGGACTTGGCCTGAAAGTGTCCCCTCGCATGGCCACCCCCTTCCCCTTCCTGCTCCTCTACTCCTGGTGCCCCTCCATCCAGGGGCCAGACCTTAAAGAGTCACCCGCAAGAGAATCCTGGTCCCAAAGGAGCCTTCTGGGGGACCCGTGCTGAGAGAGGTTGTGGGCATGGCCCGCTGGGGCTCTGCCCGACCCAGGGCTGAGAGATGCAACCTCCCAGCTCTGGGTCCCTGCAGGGGAAGCGTTGGCAAGCACAGGGCCAGTCCTCCAAAGGCCCAGGTGCAGGGAGCCCAGGCCAAGCAGCCTGTGGAAGAAGCCACCCCGGGAAGACGACTGCAGGCCACGGCCCTTCCCACCTCCTCCTCCTCCTCCTCCTGCTCCTCCACCCCCCCGACCTCCCACCCCCCACCCCCGACATGGCGCAGGGCTCAGAGACACCTCAGACACTTGCTACCCAAAGTGCAAAGGGCATCAGTTGCTCCTCCAAACCCCCCCCCCTGCCCAGCAGACCGCGTTGTCCAGCCAGCCCCCGGGCCTCCCTGGGGTGCCCAGCACAAAAGTGCAGACAACCACCGGACCCTCAATCTCAGTTTTCGGATGTTTTTGCCACTCTAAGGACCCGCAGGCCAGCTGGGCCTTCTGGCAGGACAGAGAGCCCCGGAATCCGACGTGGAGAGCTGGGTGTACGTCCCCACGAGGAGGCGGTCCCCACCTCCGCGGCTCTCCCCTTGCGGGGGGGGGGGAAAGCAGCCACGGGGCCTCGGAGAAGACACCAGGCTGGGCGCCCGCCCCACAGTGGGGGCACGTCCCCCGCAGGCCACTTAGCGACGGCCGCCGGCCGGCGGACGGTTGGGTGGCGCGAGACGCTGCGGCCGCCCTGCTACCGGGTTCCTGGGAGGGCGTCCTGGAACCAGCGTCCACACCAAGCCCTTGGAAGGCCCAGGCGACGGAGGAGCCCCGTCAGGCAGGGGCCGAGGACGGTGACGGCCCGGGCGGGGAGGAGCGTGTCAGGCAGGGGCAGAGGACGGTGACAGGTGACAGGCCGGGCGGGAAGGAGTCAGTCAGGCAGGGGCCGAGGAGGAGACGGGCTGGGTAAGGGTTAGGGTTAGAGTCAGGGCACAAGTCACAATCGCAAAGACCTGGAAGCGACCCGAGTGCCCATCGACCCACGAGTGCGTAAATGAAATGTGGCGCGTGGACACCACGGAGTGCTATTCAGCTAGGAGGAGCAGCGGTGAGAGGGCACCTCTCGTGGTTCTCCTGGCCAGAGCTGGAACCCGTTCCAGTAAGCCAGGTAGCCCAAGAATGGACACACGAGCACCACGTGCTCGCGCTCACCAGCAAATGGGTACGAACCGATGGACACCTAAGTGGACACAGAGGAATCACCTTCATCGGGTGGGTGTCGGGCGGGTGGGGGGAGGGGATGGGCATACACCTCCATTAGGAATGGGGTGGGTGCGCACCGACTGGGGGATGGGCGCACTTGAGGCTCTGACCCGAGGGGGGAGGCTGGGAGAGGGCAACGTACCCGACCTTAACATTGGTACCCCCACAATACGCTGGAACGACATCAGAGGTAAATGAATAAGAACACAGGGGGGAGGGGGGCACGGGCAACACATGTCACCTTAATACTTGGACTCCCATCATCTGCTTGAAAAGAGAGAGAAAAGAAAATGCAATCATAGAGATAAGAGACACTTTTTAAAAATAATGAATCCGAAGAGAAAAGTAAAAGGAGGCCTGTGGAGCAGGTCTGGGTGTGACTCCGGATCCCCCAACATCAGGTGCCACCACCAAAGATTCCTACGTGTAGCCCATAGAACCCCAAAAGCAACGGGACGAGTTCTGGTCACATACTCCCTCAAAATGACATCCTGGCCTTCTTCTGGAACTCCCTCCCCTCTCAGACTCTCAAGGTTTCCTCCAGCGTGTCGGTTCCCACAGAGCAGACCTTTGGTCTGAGACCTGACAGTCCAGAAGCCACGCATGCTGCCGCGTGACGGCGGTGTCGCGGCTTGGGACAAGAGGAGGCCCCACGGTGCGGGCTGGGGCGCCAGGCACCGCGGCGGGCGCTGAGGGTGGGGGTGACCCCCGCCCCGGGCCGCCGCCTCGCTCCCAGAGAGGGGACAGAACAAGAGGCAAAAAAAAAAAAAAAAAAAAAGAAGAAGCCTACGGCACCCGGTATTCCCAGGCGGTCTCCCATCCAAGTACTAACCAGGCCCGACCCTGCTTAGCTTCCGAGACCAGACGAGGTCGGGCGCGTTCAGGGTGGTGTGGCCCTAGACGGCGGAGGGCGCCCCTGCCCCGCTCAAGAAGCCGAGCCTCTCTGCGCTTCCCCGCCGCCTCCTCCCGCCCCAGGCCCCGCACCGGCGCTGACCCGCGCCGGGCCGGGCCTGTTGAGTTCACCGGCCGGGTCCGGCGGGCTCCGAGGGACGGGGGTGACAGGCGGGGCGGGGCGGGGCGGGCAGGGAGCGGTGGGCCGGGGTGGGGGGCTGTCTCTCTATACACACACACACACACACACACACTCACACTCACACAAGATGCGCCTCCACGGCTGGACTCGCCAAGGTGGAGACCTTCCAGCCCCCTTCCTCTCCTCGCCTGGCCTCCTTCACCTACCCGCCCCCCACCCCCAGCTCGTGGCCGCCGCCGCCGCCGCCGCCGCCGCCGCCGCCGCCGCCGCCGCCGCCGATTGCGCACGCGCGGATCGCCCGCCCTTTGACCCCAGGCAGGGGCCGCCCTCCCCGACAACCCCTTTCAGCTGGGCCCCCCACCCTGTGGGTGGGCTGCCGCCTATTCCCCCGGGCCCGGGCTGGGGCACAGCGCATGGGGGAGGGGAGCGAGTGTATGGGGCGTCTCTCTCTCTCTCTAGGGATGTGTCCCATGGGTGGGGTGGCGTGGTTTGTGGGGCGCTGAAGAAATCAGTCCCCTCCATCTCCTACCTCTGGAAAACGCCCAAGCCCTTGGAGAACTGCCGGCAACGCGACCGGGGGGGCCGGGACCCTCCTCTGTGTCCTCCTGTGGCCCAGTCCAAGGGGCCGGGGCCTGGGCCTGGCCGGGGCTGCATTGGACCCCGACCACCCTGGCGTGTGGACTCGCTAAAAATCGGCCATTAGATATTGGATTCCAGCTTCATTGAGGTCATTTCACTAATGAGTGCACCGGAAAGAGTTTCCTAATCCATCTGTGAGGGTGGCAACTGAAAGAGAATTTTAAAGCTGACAGAATAGGCGAGGAAAGGCATAGGAGATTTCCACACCCAGTAAGGAAGCCTTTCCCGAAATGGAAGAAAGAAACGAGCAAACAGAAACACCGGTAGCCCGCCAGGATCAGAGTCTGCCCCCGAGAGAAAGTACCCTGACCAGGTTCACCCGTGGGTGGGTGGCGAGCTAGCGGCATTCAGAAGAGCGAGGCCCGCAGTCTGTGCAGAAGACACCTGCACTCGGGTGTGTGTGGCGGCACGATTCACAAGCAGCTCCAGATGTTAAGCCAAGGAGAAGCCAGGGAGTTCCCAACGCCCCAGGTGTCCTCAGCCCACGACTGGCTGCTGGGGGAATGCGAAGCCCGGCTCCTTGTCTCAGAGCGGGACAACCAGGAGGTGTGACGTACACCCCGGGGTTCCCAGGAGGATCAGGCTGAAGCTGGGACTTGGCCTGAAAGTGTCCCCTCGCATGGCCACCCCCTTCCCCTTCCTGCTCCTCTACTCCTGGTGCCCCTCCATCCAGGGGCCAGACCTTAAAGAGTCACCCGCAAGAGAATCCTGGTCCCAAAGGAGCCTTCTGGGGGACCCGTGCTGAGAGAGGTTGTGGGCATGGCCCGCTGGGGCTCTGCCCGACCCAGGGCTGAGAGATGCAACCTCCCAGCTCTGGGTCCCTGCAGGGGAAGCGTTGGCAAGCACAGGGCCAGTCCTCCAAAGGCCCAGGTGCAGGGAGCCCAGGCCAAGCAGCCTGTGGAAGAAGCCACCCCGGGAAGACGACTGCAGGCCACGGCCCTTCCCACCTCCTCCTCCTCCTCCTCCTGCTCCT
The DNA here is from genome assembly GCF_040939455.1 of Microcebus murinus. Lineage (NCBI taxonomy): Eukaryota > Metazoa > Chordata > Mammalia > Primates > Cheirogaleidae > Microcebus > Microcebus murinus. The sequence goes on along the minus strand of NW_027439022.1, from coordinate 26,376 downwards.
CCACCCCCCCGACCTCCCACCCCCCACCCCCGACATGGCGCAGGGCTCAGAGACACCTCAGACACTTGCTACCCAAAGTGCAAAGGGCATCAGTTGCTCCTCCAAACCCCCCCCCCTGCCCAGCAGACCGCGTTGTCCAGCCAGCCCCCGGGCCTCCCTGGGGTGCCCAGCACAAAAGTGCAGACAACCACCGGACCCTCAATCTCAGTTTTCGGATGTTTTGCCACTCTAAGGACCCGCAGGCCAGCTGGGCCTTCTGGCAGGACAGAGAGCCCCGGAATCCGACGTGGAGAGCTGGGTGTACGTCCCCACGAGGAGGCGGTCCCCACCTCCGCGGCTCTCCCCTTGCGGGGGGGGGGGAAGCAGCCACGGGGCCTCGGAGAAGACACCAGGCTGGGCGCCCGCCCCACAGTGGGGGCACGTCCCCCGCAGGCCACTTAGCGACGGCCGCCGGCCGGCGGACGGTTGGGTGGCGCGAGACGCTGCGGCCGCCCTGCTACCGGGTTCCTGGGAGGGCGTCCTGGAACCAGCGTCCACACCAAGCCCTTGGAAGGCCCAGGCGACGGAGGAGCCCCGTCAGGCAGGGGCCGAGGACGGTGACGGCCCGGGCGGGGAGGAGCGTGTCAGGCAGGGGCAGAGGACGGTGACAGGTGACAGGCCGGGCGGGAAGGAGTCAGTCAGGCAGGGGCCGAGGAGGAGACGGGCTGGGTAAGGGTTAGGGTTAGAGTCAGGGCACAAGTCACAATCGCAAAGACCTGGAAGCGACCCGAGTGCCCATCGACCCACGAGTGCGTAAATGAAATGTGGCGCGTGGACACCACGGAGTGCTATTCAGCTAGGAGGAGCAGCGGTGAGAGGGCACCTCTCGTGGTTCTCCTGGCCAGAGCTGGAACCCGTTCCAGTAAGCCAGGTAGCCCAAGAATGGACACACGAGCACCACGTGCTCGCGCTCACCAGCAAATGGGTACGAACCGATGGACACCTAAGTGGACACAGAGGAATCACCTTCATCGGGTGGGTGTCGGGCGGGTGGGGGGAGGGGATGGGCATACACCTCCATTAGGAATGGGGTGGGTGCGCACCGACTGGGGGATGGGCGCACTTGAGGCTCTGACCCGAGGGGGGAGGCTGGGAGAGGGCAACGTACCCGACCTTAACATTGGTACCCCCACAATACGCTGGAACGACATCAGAGGTAAATGAATAAGAACACAGGGGGGAGGGGGGCACGGGCAACACATGTCACCTTAATACTTGGACTCCCATCATCTGCTTGAAAAGAGAGAGAAAAGAAAATGCAATCATAGAGATAAGAGACACTTTTTAAAAATAATGAATCCGAAGAGAAAAGTAAAAGGAGGCCTGTGGAGCAGGTCTGGGTGTGACTCCGGATCCCCCAACATCAGGTGCCACCACCAAAGATTCCTACGTGTAGCCCATAGAACCCCAAAAGCAACGGGACGAGTTCTGGTCACATACTCCCTCAAAATGACATCCTGGCCTTCTTCTGGAACTCCCTCCCCTCTCAGACTCTCAAGGTTTCCTCCAGCGTGTCGGTTCCCACAGAGCAGACCTTTGGTCTGAGACCTGACAGTCCAGAAGCCACGCATGCTGCCGCGTGACGGCGGTGTCGCGGCTTGGGACAAGAGGAGGCCCCACGGTGCGGGCTGGGGCGCCAGGCACCGCGGCGGGCGCTGAGGGTGGGGGTGACCCCCGCCCCGGGCCGCCGCCTCGCTCCCAGAGAGGGGACAGAACAAGAGGCAAAAAAAAAAAAAAAAAAAAAGAAGAAGCCTACGGCACCCGGTATTCCCAGGCGGTCTCCCATCCAAGTACTAACCAGGCCCGACCCTGCTTAGCTTCCGAGACCAGACGAGGTCGGGCGCGTTCAGGGTGGTGTGGCCCTAGACGGCGGAGGGCGCCCCTGCCCCGCTCAAGAAGCCGAGCCTCTCTGCGCTTCCCCGCCGCCTCCTCCCGCCCCAGGCCCCGCACCGGCGCTGACCCGCGCCGGGCCGGGCCTGTTGAGTTCACCGGCCGGGTCCGGCGGGCTCCGAGGGACGGGGGTGACAGGCGGGGCAGGGCGGGGCGGGCAGGGAGCGGTGGGCCGGGGTGGGGGGCTGTCTCTCTATACACACACACACACACACACACTCACACTCACACAAGATGCGCCTCCACGGCTGGACTCGCCAAGGTGGAGACCTTCCAGCCCCCTTCCTCTCCTCGCCTGGCCTCCTTCACCTACCCGCCCCCCACCCCCAGCTCGTGGCCGCCGCCGCCGCCGCCGCCGCCGCCGCCGCCTCCGCCGCCGATTGCGCACGCGCGGATCGCCCGCCCTTTGACCCCAGGCAGGGGCCGCCCTCCCCGACAACCCCTTTCAGCTGTGCCCCCCACCCTGTGGGTGGGCTGCCGCCTATTCCCCCGGGCCCGGGCTGGGGCACAGCGCATGGGGGAGGGGAGCGAGTGTATGGGGCGTCTCTCTCTCTCTCTAGGGATGTGTCCCATGGGTGGGGTGGCGTGGTTTGTGGGGCGCTGAAGAAATCAGTCCCCTCCATCTCCTACCTCTGGAAAACGCCCAAGCCCTTGGAGAACTGCCGGCAACGCGACCGGGGGCGGCCGGGACCCTCCTCTGTGTCCTCCTGTGGCCCAGTCCAAGGGGCCGGGGCCTGGGCCTGGCCGGGGCTGCATTGGACCCCGACCACCCTGGCGTGTGGACTCGCTAAAAATCGGCCATTAGATATTGGATTCCAGCTTCATTGAGGTCATTTCACTAATGAGTGCACCGGAAAGAGTTTCCTAATCCATCTGTGAGGGTGGCAACTGAAAGAGAATTTTAAAGCTGACAGAATAGGCGAGGAAAGGCATAGGAGATTTCCACACCCAGTAAGGAAGCCTTTCCCGAAATGGAAGAAAGAAACGAGCAAACAGAAACACCGGTAGCCCGCCAGGATCAGAGTCTGCCCCCGAGAGAAAGTACCCTGACCAGGTTCACCCGTGGGTGGGTGGCGAGCTAGCGGCATTCAGAAGAGCGAGGCCCGCAGTCTGTGCAGAAGACACCTGCACTCGGGTGTGTGTGGCGGCACGATTCACAAGCAGCTCCAGATGTTAAGCCAAGGAGAAGCCAGGGAGTTCCCAACGCCCCAGGTGTCCTCAGCCCACGACTGGCTGCTGGGGGAATGCGAAGCCCGGCTCCTTGTCTCAGAGCGGGACAACCAGGAGGTGTGACGTACACCCCGGGGTTCCCAGGAGGATCAGGCTGAAGCTGGGACTTGGCCTGAAAGTGTCCCCTCGCATGGCCACCCCCTTCCCCTTCCTGCTCCTCTACTCCTGGTGCCCCTCCATCCAGGGGCCAGACCTTAAAGAGTCACCCGCAAGAGAATCCTGGTCCCAAAGGAGCCTTCTGGGGGACCCGTGCTGAGAGAGGTTGTGGGCATGGCCCGCTGGGGCTCTGCCCGACCCAGGGCTGAGAGATGCAACCTCCCAGCTCTGGGTCCCTGCAGGGGAAGCGTTGGCAAGCACAGGGCCAGTCCTCCAAAGGCCCAGGTGCAGGGAGCCCAGGCCAAGCAGCCTGTGGAAGAAGCCACCCCGGGAAGACGACTGCAGGCCACGGCCCTTCCCACCTCCTCCTCCTCCTCCTCCTGCTCCTCCACCCCCCCGACCTCCCACCCCCCACCCCCGACATGGCGCAGGGCTCAGAGACACCTCAGACACTTGCTACCCAAAGTGCAAAGGGCATCAGTTGCTCCTCCAAACCCCCCCCCCTGCCCAGCAGACCGCGTTGTCCAGCCAGCCCCCGGGCCTCCCTGGGGTGCCCAGCACAAAAGTGCAGACAACCACCGGACCCTCAATCTCAGTTTTCGGATGTTTTTGCCACTCTAAGGACCCGCAGGCCAGCTGGGCCTTCTGGCAGGACAGAGAGCCCCGGAATCCGACGTGGAGAGCTGGGTGTACGTCCCCACGAGGAGGCGGTCCCCACCTCCGCGGCTCTCCCCTTGCGGGGGGGGGGGGAAAGCAGCCACGGGGCCTCGGAGAAGACACCAGGCTGGGCGCCCGCCCCACAGTGGGGGCACGTCCCCCGCAGGCCACTTAGCGACGGCCGCCGGCCGGCGGACGGTTGGGTGGCGCGAGACGCTGCGGCCGCCCTGCTACCGGGTTCCTGGGAGGGCGTCCTGGAACCAGCGTCCACACCAAGCCCTTGGAAGGCCCAGGCGACGGAGGAGCCCCGTCAGGCAGGGGCCGAGGACGGTGACGGCCCGGGCGGGGAGGAGCGTGTCAGGCAGGGGCAGAGGACGGTGACAGGTGACAGGCCGGGCGGGAAGGAGTCAGTCAGGCAGGGGCCGAGGAGGAGACGGGCTGGGTAAGGGTTAGGGTTAGAGTCAGGGCACAAGTCACAATCGCAAAGACCTGGAAGCGACCCGAGTGCCCATCGACCCACGAGTGCGTAAATGAAATGTGGCGCGTGGACACCACGGAGTGCTATTCAGCTAGGAGGAGCAGCGGTGAGAGGGCACCTCTCGTGGTTCTCCTGGCCAGAGCTGGAACCCGTTCCAGTAAGCCAGGTAGCCCAAGAATGGACACACGAGCACCACGTGCTCGCGCTCACCAGCAAATGGGTACGAACCGATGGACACCTAAGTGGACACAGAGGAATCACCTTCATCGGGTGGGTGTCGGGCGGGTGGGGGGAGGGGATGGGCATACACCTCCATTAGGAATGGGGTGGGTGCGCACCGACTGGGGGATGGGCGCACTTGAGGCTCTGACCCGAGGGGGGAGGCTGGGAGAGGGCAACGTACCCGACCTTAACATTGGTACCCCCACAATACGCTGGAACGACATCAGAGGTAAATGAATAAGAACACAGGGGGGAGGGGGGCACGGGCAACACATGTCACCTTAATACTTGGACTCCCATCATCTGCTTGAAAAGAGAGAGAAAAGAAAATGCAATCATAGAGATAAGAGACACTTTTTAAAAATAATGAATCCGAAGAGAAAAGTAAAAGGAGGCCTGTGGAGCAGGTCTGGGTGTGACTCCGGATCCCCCAACATCAGGTGCCACCACCAAAGATTCCTACGTGTAGCCCATAGAACCCCAAAAGCAACGGGACGAGTTCTGGTCACATACTCCCTCAAAATGACATCCTGGCCTTCTTCTGGAACTCCCTCCCCTCTCAGACTCTCAAGGTTTCCTCCAGCGTGTCGGTTCCCACAGAGCAGACCTTTGGTCTGAGACCTGACAGTCCAGAAGCCACGCATGCTGCCGCGTGACGGCGGTGTCGCGGCTTGGGACAAGAGGAGGCCCCACGGTGCGGGCTGGGGCGCCAGGCACCGCGGCGGGCGCTGAGGGTGGGGGTGACCCCCGCCCCGGGCCGCCGCCTCGCTCCCAGAGAGGGGACAGAACAAGAGGCAAAAAAAAAAAAAAAAAAAAAAAGAAGAAGCCTACGGCACCCGGTATTCCCAGGCGGTCTCCCATCCAAGTACTAACCAGGCCCGACCCTGCTTAGCTTCCGAGACCAGACGAGGTCGGGCGCGTTCAGGGTGGTGTGGCCCTAGACGGCGGAGGGCGCCCCTGCCCCGCTCAAGAAGCCGAGCCTCTCTGCGCTTCCCCGCCGCCTCCTCCCGCCCCAGGCCCCGCACCGGCGCTGACCCGCGCCGGGCCGGGCCTGTTGAGTTCACCGGCCGGGTCCGGCGGGCTCCGAGGGACGGGGGTGACAGGCGGGGCAGGGCGGGGCGGGCAGGGAGCGGTGGGCCGGGGTGGGGGGCTGTCTCTCTATACACACACACACACACACACACTCACACTCACACAAGATGCGCCTCCACGGCTGGACTCGCCAAGGTGGAGACCTTCCAGCCCCCTTCCTCTCCTCGCCTGGCCTCCTTCACCTACCCGCCCCCCACCCCCAGCTCGTGGCCGCCGCCGCCGCCGCCGCCGCCGCCGCCGCCGCCGCCGATTGCGCACGCGCGGATCGCCCGCCCTTTGACCCCAGGCAGGGGCCGCCCTCCCCGACAACCCCTTTCAGCTGTGCCCCCCACCCTGTGGGTGGGCTGCCGCCTATTCCCCCGGGCCCGGGCTGGGGCACAGCGCATGGGGGAGGGGAGCGAGTGTATGGGGCGTCTCTCTCTCTCTCTAGGGATGTGTCCCATGGGTGGGGTGGCGTGGTTTGTGGGGCGCTGAAGAAATCAGTCCCCTCCATCTCCTACCTCTGGAAAACGCCCAAGCCCTTGGAGAACTGCCGGCAACGCGACCGGGGGCGGCCGGGACCCTCCTCTGTGTCCTCCTGTGGCCCAGTCCAAGGGGCCGGGGCCTGGGCCTGGCCGGGGCTGCATTGGACCCCGACCACCCTGGCGTGTGGACTCGCTAAAAATCGGCCATTAGATATTGGATTCCAGCTTCATTGAGGTCATTTCACTAATGAGTGCACCGGAAAGAGTTTCCTAATCCATCTGTGAGGGTGGCAACTGAAAGAGAATTTTAAAGCTGACAGAATAGGCGAGGAAAGGCATAGGAGATTTCCACACCCAGTAAGGAAGCCTTTCCCGAAATGGAAGAAAGAAACGAGCAAACAGAAACACCGGTAGCCCGCCAGGATCAGAGTCTGCCCCCGAGAGAAAGTACCCTGACCAGGTTCACCCGTGGGTGGGTGGCGAGCTAGCGGCATTCAGAAGAGCGAGGCCCGCAGTCTGTGCAGAAGACACCTGCACTCGGGTGTGTGTGGCGGCACGATTCACAAGCAGCTCCAGATGTTAAGCCAAGGAGAAGCCAGGGAGTTCCCAACGCCCCAGGTGTCCTCAGCCCACGACTGGCTGCTGGGGGAATGCGAAGCCCGGCTCCTTGTCTCAGAGCGGGACAACCAGGAGGTGTGACGTACACCCCGGGGTTCCCAGGAGGATCAGGCTGAAGCTGGGACTTGGCCTGAAAGTGTCCCCTCGCATGGCCACCCCCTTCCCCTTCCTGCTCCTCTACTCCTGGTGCCCCTCCATCCAGGGGCCAGACCTTAAAGAGTCACCCGCAAGAGAATCCTGGTCCCAAAGGAGCCTTCTGGGGGACCCGTGCTGAGAGAGGTTGTGGGCATGGCCCGCTGGGGCTCTGCCCGACCCAGGGCTGAGAGATGCAACCTCCCAGCTCTGGGTCCCTGCAGGGGAAGCGTTGGCAAGCACAGGGCCAGTCCTCCAAAGGCCCAGGTGCAGGGAGCCCAGGCCAAGCAGCCTGTGGAAGAAGCCACCCCGGGAAGACGACTGCAGGCCACGGCCCTTCCCACCTCCTCCTCCTCCTCCTCCTGCTCCTCCACCCCCCCGACCTCCCACCCCCCACCCCCGACATGGCGCAGGGCTCAGAGACACCTCAGACACTTGCTACCCAAAGTGCAAAGGGCATCAGTTGCTCCTCCAAACCCCCCCCCTGCCCAGCAGACCGCGTTGTCCAGCCAGCCCCCGGGCCTCCCTGGGGTGCCCAGCACAAAAGTGCAGACAACCACCGGACCCTCAATCTCAGTTTTCGGATGTTTTTGCCACTCTAAGGACCCGCAGGCCAGCTGGGCCTTCTGGCAGGACAGAGAGCCCCGGAATCCGACGTGGAGAGCTGGGTGTACGTCCCCACGAGGAGGCGGTCCCCACCTCCGCGGCTCTCCCCTTGCGGGGGGGGGGGGGGAAGCAGCCACGGGGCCTCGGAGAAGACACCAGGCTGGGCGCCCGCCCCACAGTGGGGGCACGTCCCCCGCAGGCCACTTAGCGACGGCCGCCGGCCGGCGGACGGTTGGGTGGCGCGAGACGCTGCGGCCGCCCTGCTACCGGGTTCCTGGGAGGGCGTCCTGGAACCAGCGTCCACACCAAGCCCTTGGAAGGCCCAGGCGACGGAGGAGCCCCGTCAGGCAGGGGCCGAGGACGGTGACGGCCCGGGCGGGGAGGAGCGTGTCAGGCAGGGGCAGAGGACGGTGACAGGTGACAGGCCGGGCGGGAAGGAGTCAGTCAGGCAGGGGCCGAGGAGGAGACGGGCTGGGTAAGGGTTAGGGTTAGAGTCAGGGCACAAGTCACAATCGCAAAGACCTGGAAGCGACCCGAGTGCCCATCGACCCACGAGTGCGTAAATGAAATGTGGCGCGTGGACACCACTGAGTGCTATTCAGCTAGGAGGAGCAGCGGTGAGAGGGCACCTCTCGTGGTTCTCCTGGCCAGAGCTGGAACCCGTTCCAGTAAGCCAGGTAGCCCAAGAATGGACACACGAGCACCACGTGCTCGCGCTCACCAGCAAATGGGTACGAACCGATGGACACCTAAGTGGACACAGAGGAATCACCTTCATCGGGTGGGTGTCGGGCGGGTGGGGGGAGGGGATGGGCATACACCTCCATTAGGAATGGGGTGGGTGCGCACCGACTGGGGGATGGGCGCACTTGAGGCTCTGACCCGAGGGGGGAGGCTGGGAGAGGGCAACGTACCCGACCTTAACATTGGTACCCCCACAATACGCTGGAACGACATCAGAGGTAAATGAATAAGAACACAGGGGGGAGGGGGGCACGGGCAACACATGTCACCTTAATACTTGGACTCCCATCATCTGCTTGAAAAGAGAGAGAAAAGAAAATGCAATCATAGAGATAAGAGACACTTTTTAAAAATAATGAATCCGAAGAGAAAAGTAAAAGGAGGCCTGTGGAGCAGGTCTGGGTGTGACTCCGGATCCCCCAACATCAGGTGCCACCACCAAAGATTCCTACGTGTAGCCCATAGAACCCCAAAAGCAACGGGACGAGTTCTGGTCACATACTCCCTCAAAATGACATCCTGGCCTTCTTCTGGAACTCCCTCCCCTCTCAGACTCTCAAGGTTTCCTCCAGCGTGTCGGTTCCCACAGAGCAGACCTTTGGTCTGAGACCTGACAGTCCAGAAGCCACGCATGCTGCCGCGTGACGGCGGTGTCGCGGCTTGGGACAAGAGGAGGCCCCACGGTGCGGGCTGGGGCGCCAGGCACCGCGGCGGGCGCTGAGGGTGGGGGTGACCCCCGCCCCGGGCCGCCGCCTCGCTCCCAGAGAGGGGACAGAACAAGAGGCAAAAAAAAAAAAAAAAAAAAAGAAGAAGCCTACGGCACCCGGTATTCCCAGGCGGTCTCCCATCCAAGTACTAACCAGGCCCGACCCTGCTTAGCTTCCGAGACCAGACGAGGTCGGGCGCGTTCAGGGTGGTGTGGCCCTAGACGGCGGAGGGCGCCCCTGCCCCGCTCAAGAAGCCGAGCCTCTCTGCGCTTCCCCGCCGCCTCCTCCCGCCCCAGGCCCCGCACCGGCGCTGACCCGCGCCGGGCCGGGCCTGTTGAGTTCACCGGCCGGGTCCGGCGGGCTCCGAGGGACGGGGGTGACAGGCGGGGCGGGGCGGGGCGGGCAGGGAGCGGTGGGCCGGGGTGGGGGGCTGTCTCTCTATACACACACACACACACACACACTCACACTCACACAAGATGCGCCTCCACGGCTGGACTCGCCAAGGTGGAGACCTTCCAGCCCCCTTCCTCTCCTCGCCTGGCCTCCTTCACCTACCCGCCCCCCACCCCCAGCTCGTGGCCGCCGCCGCCGCCGCCGCCGCCGCCGCCGCCTCCGCCGCCGATTGCGCACGCGCGGATCGCCCGCCCTTTGACCCCAGGCAGGGGCCGCCCTCCCCGACAACCCCTTTCAGCTGTGCCCCCCACCCTGTGGGTGGGCTGCCGCCTATTCCCCCGGGCCCGGGCTGGGGCACAGCGCATGGGGGAGGGGAGCGAGTGTATGGGGCGTCTCTCTCTCTCTCTAGGGATGTGTCCCATGGGTGGGGTGGCGTGGTTTGTGGGGCGCTGAAGAAATCAGTCCCCTCCATCTCCTACCTCTGGAAAACGCCCAAGCCCTTGGAGAACTGCCGGCAACGCGACCGGGGGCGGCCGGGACCCTCCTCTGTGTCCTCCTGTGGCCCAGTCCAAGGGGCCGGGGCCTGGGCCTGGCCGGGGCTGCATTGGACCCCGACCACCCTGGCGTGTGGACTCGCTAAAAATCGGCCATTAGATATTGGATTCCAGCTTCATTGAGGTCATTTCACTAATGAGTGCACCGGAAAGAGTTTCCTAATCCATCTGTGAGGGTGGCAACTGAAAGAGAATTTTAAAGCTGACAGAATAGGCGAGGAAAGGCATAGGAGATTTCCACACCCAGTAAGGAAGCCTTTCCCGAAATGGAAGAAAGAAACGAGCAAACAGAAACACCGGTAGCCCGCCAGGATCAGAGTCTGCCCCCGAGAGAAAGTACCCTGACCAGGTTCACCCGTGGGTGGGTGGCGAGCTAGCGGCATTCAGAAGAGCGAGGCCCGCAGTCTGTGCAGAAGACACCTGCACTCGGGTGTGTGTGGCGGCACGATTCACAAGCAGCTCCAGATGTTAAGCCAAGGAGAAGCCAGGGAGTTCCCAACGCCCCAGGTGTCCTCAGCCCACGACTGGCTGCTGGGGGAATGCGAAGCCCGGCTCCTTGTCTCAGAGCGGGACAACCAGGAGGTGTGACGTACACCCCGGGGTTCCCAGGAGGATCAGGCTGAAGCTGGGACTTGGCCTGAAAGTGTCCCCTCGCATGGCCACCCCCTTCCCCTTCCTGCTCCTCTACTCCTGGTGCCCCTCCATCCAGGGGCCAGACCTTAAAGAGTCACCCGCAAGAGAATCCTGGTCCCAAAGGAGCCTTCTGGGGGACCCGTGCTGAGAGAGGTTGTGGGCATGGCCCGCTGGGGCTCTGCCCGACCCAGGGCTGAGAGATGCAACCTCCCAGCTCTGGGTCCCTGCAGGGGAAGCGTTGGCAAGCACAGGGCCAGTCCTCCAAAGGCCCAGGTGCAGGGAGCCCAGGCCAAGCAGCCTGTGGAAGAAGCCACCCCGGGAAGACGACTGCAGGCCACGGCCCTTCCCACCTCCTCCTCCTCCTCCTCCTGCTCCTCCACCCCCCCGACCTCCCACCCCCCACCCCCGACATGGCGCAGGGCTCAGAGACACCTCAGACACTTGCTACCCAAAGTGCAAAGGGCATCAGTTGCTCCTCCAAACCCCCCCCCCTGCCCAGCAGACCGCGTTGTCCAGCCAGCCCCCGGGCCTCCCTGGGGTGCCCAGCACAAAAGTGCAGACAACCACCGGACCCTCAATCTCAGTTTTCGGATGTTTTTGCCACTCTAAGGACCCGCAGGCCAGCTGGGCCTTCTGGCAGGACAGAGAGCCCCGGAATCCGACGTGGAGAGCTGGGTGTACGTCCCCACGAGGAGGCGGTCCCCACCTCCGCGGCTCTCCCCTTGCGGGGGGGGGGGGAAAGCAGCCACGGGGCCTCGGAGAAGACACCAGGCTGGGCGCCCGCCCCACAGTGGGGGCACGTCCCCCGCAGGCCACTTAGCGACGGCCGCCGGCCGGCGGACGGTTGGGTGGCGCGAGACGCTGCGGCCGCCCTGCTACCGGGTTCCTGGGAGGGCGTCCTGGAACCAGCGTCCACACCAAGCCCTTGGAAGGCCCAGGCGACGGAGGAGCCCCGTCAGGCAGGGGCCGAGGACGGTGACGGCCCGGGCGGGGAGGAGCGTGTCAGGCAGGGGCAGAGGACGGTGACAGGTGACAGGCCGGGCGGGAAGGAGTCAGTCAGGCAGGGGCCGAGGAGGAGACGGGCTGGGTAAGGGTTAGGGTTAGAGTCAGGGCACAAGTCACAATCGCAAAGACCTGGAAGCGACCCGAGTGCCCATCGACCCACGAGTGCGTAAATGAAATGTGGCGCGTGGACACCACGGAGTGCTATTCAGCTAGGAGGAGCAGCGGTGAGAGGGCACCTCTCGTGGTTCTCCTGGCCAGAGCTGGAACCCGTTCCAGTAAGCCAGGTAGCCCAAGAATGGACACACGAGCACCACGTGCTCGCGCTCACCAGCAAATGGGTACGAACCGATGGACACCTAAGTGGACACAGAGGAATCACCTTCATCGGGTGGGTGTCGGGCGGGTGGGGGGAGGGGATGGGCATACACCTCCATTAGGAATGGGGTGGGTGCGCACCGACTGGGGGATGGGCGCACTTGAGGCTCTGACCCGAGGGGGGAGGCTGGGAGAGGGCAACGTACCCGACCTTAACATTGGTACCCCCACAATACGCTGGAACGACATCAGAGGTAAATGAATAAGAACACAGGGGGGAGGGGGGCACGGGCAACACATGTCACCTTAATACTTGGACTCCCATCATCTGCTTGAAAAGAGAGAGAAAAGAAAATGCAATCATAGAGATAAGAGACACTTTTTAAAAATAATGAATCCGAAGAGAAAAGTAAAAGGAGGCCTGTGGAGCAGGTCTGGGTGTGACTCCGGATCCCCCAACATCAGGTGCCACCACCAAAGATTCCTACGTGTAGCCCATAGAACCCCAAAAGCAACGGGACGAGTTCTGGTCACATACTCCCTCAAAATGACATCCTGGCCTTCTTCTGGAACTCCCTCCCCTCTCAGACTCTCAAGGTTTCCTCCAGCGTGTCGGTTCCCACAGAGCAGACCTTTGGTCTGAGACCTGACAGTCCAGAAGCCACGCATGCTGCCGCGTGACGGCGGTGTCGCGGCTTGGGACAAGAGGAGGCCCCACGGTGCGGGCTGGGGCGCCAGGCACCGCGGCGGGCGCTGAGGGTGGGGGTGACCCCCGCCCCGGGCCGCCGCCTCGCTCCCAGAGAGGGGACAGAACAAGAGGCAAAAAAAAAAAAAAAAAAAAAGAAGAAGCCTACGGCACCCGGTATTCCCAGGCGGTCTCCCATCCAAGTACTAACCAGGCCCGACCCTGCTTAGCTTCCGAGACCAGACGAGGTCGGGCGCGTTCAGGGTGGTGTGGCCCTAGACGGCGGAGGGCGCCCCTGCCCCGCTCAAGAAGCCGAGCCTCTCTGCGCTTCCCCGCCGCCTCCTCCCGCCCCAGGCCCCGCACCGGCGCTGACCCGCGCCGGGCCGGGCCTGTTGAGTTCACCGGCCGGGTCCGGCGGGCTCCGAGGGACGGGGGTGACAGGCGGGGCGGGGCGGGGCGGGCAGGGAGCGGTGGGCCGGGGTGGGGGGCTGTCTCTCTATACACACACACACACACACACACACTCACACTCACACAAGATGCGCCTCCACGGCTGGACTCGCCAAGGTGGAGACCTTCCAGCCCCCTTCCTCTCCTCGCCTGGCCTCCTTCACCTACCCGCCCCCCACCCCCAGCTCGTGGCCGCCGCCGCCGCCGCCGCCGCCGCCGCCGCCGCCTCCGCCGCCGATTGCGCACGCGCGGATCGCCCGCCCTTTGACCCCAGGCAGGGGCCGCCCTCCCCGACAACCCCTTTCAGCTGGGCCCCCCACCCTGTGGGTGGGCTGCCGCCTATTCCCCCGGGCCCGGGCTGGGGCACAGCGCATGGGGGAGGGGAGCGAGTGTATGGGGCGTCTCTCTCTCTCTCTAGGGATGTGTCCCATGGGTGGGGTGGCGTGGTTTGTGGGGCGCTGAAGAAATCAGTCCCCTCCATCTCCTACCTCTGGAAAACGCCCAAGCCCTTGGAGAACTGCCGGCAACGCGACCGGGGGCGGCCGGGACCCTCCTCTGTGTCCTCCTGTGGCCCAGTCCAAGGGGCCGGGGCCTGGGCCTGGCCGGGGCTGCATTGGACCCCGACCACCCTGGCGTGTGGACTCGCTAAAAATCGGCCATTAGATATTGGATTCCAGCTTCATTGAGGTCATTTCACTAATGAGTGCACCGGAAAGAGTTTCCTAATCCATCTGTGAGGGTGGCAACTGAAAGAGAATTTTAAAGCTGACAGAATAGGCGAGGAAAGGCATAGGAGATTTCCACACCCAGTAAGGAAGCCTTTCCCGAAATGGAAGAAAGAAACGAGCAAACAGAAACACCGGTAGCCCGCCAGGATCAGAGTCTGCCCCCGAGAGAAAGTACCCTGACCAGGTTCACCCGTGGGTGGGTGGCGAGCTAGCGGCATTCAGAAGAGCGAGGCCCGCAGTCTGTGCAGAAGACACCTGCACTCGGGTGTGTGTGGCGGCACGATTCACAAGCAGCTCCAGATGTTAAGCCAAGGAGAAGCCAGGGAGTTCCCAACGCCCCAGGTGTCCTCAGCCCACGACTGGCTGCTGGGGGAATGCGAAGCCCGGCTCCTTGTCTCAGAGCGGGACAACCAGGAGGTGTGACGTACACCCCGGGGTTCCCAGGAGGATCAGGCTGAAGCTGGGACTTGGCCTGAAAGTGTCCCCTCGCATGGCCACCCCCTTCCCCTTCCTGCTCCTCTACTCCTGGTGCCCCTCCATCCAGGGGCCAGACCTTAAAGAGTCACCCGCAAGAGAATCCTGGTCCCAAAGGAGCCTTCTGGGGGACCCGTGCTGAGAGAGGTTGTGGGCATGGCCCGCTGGGGCTCTGCCCGACCCAGGGCTGAGAGATGCAACCTCCCAGCTCTGGGTCCCTGCAGGGGAAGCGTTGGCAAGCACAGGGCCAGTCCTCCAAAGGCCCAGGTGCAGGGAGCCCAGGCCAAGCAGCCTGTGGAAGAAGCCACCCCGGGAAGACGACTGCAGGCCACGGCCCTTCCCACCTCCTCCTCCTCCTCCTCCTGCTCCTCCACCCCCCCGACCTCCCACCCCCCACCCCCGACATGGCGCAGGGCTCAGAGACACCTCAGACACTTGCTACCCAAAGTGCAAAGGGCATCAGTTGCTCCTCCAAACCCCCCCCCCTGCCCAGCAGACCGCGTTGTCCAGCCAGCCCCCGGGCCTCCCTGGGGTGCCCAGCACAAAAGTGCAGACAACCACCGGACCCTCAATCTCAGTTTTCGGATGTTTTTGCCACTCTAAGGACCCGCAGGCCAGCTGGGCCTTCTGGCAGGACAGAGAGCCCCGGAATCCGACGTGGAGAGCTGGGTGTACGTCCCCACGAGGAGGCGGTCCCCACCTCCGCGGCTCTCCCCTTGCGGGGGGGGGGGGGAAAGCAGCCACGGGGCCTCGGAGAAGACACCAGGCTGGGCGCCCGCCCCACAGTGGGGGCACGTCCCCCGCAGGCCACTTAGCGACGGCCGCCGGCCGGCGGACGGTTGGGTGGCGCGAGACGCTGCGGCCGCCCTGCTACCGGGTTCCTGGGAGGGCGTCCTGGAACCAGCGTCCACACCAAGCCCTTGGAAGGCCCAGGCGACGGAGGAGCCCCGTCAGGCAGGGGCCGAGGACGGTGACGGCCCGGGCGGGGAGGAGCGTGTCAGGCAGGGGCAGAGGACGGTGACAGGTGACAGGCCGGGCGGGAAGGAGTCAGTCAGGCAGGGGCCGAGGAGGAGACGGGCTGGGTAAGGGTTAGGGTTAGAGTCAGGGCACAAGTCACAATCGCAAAGACCTGGAAGCGACCCGAGTGCCCATCGACCCACGAGTGCGTAAATGAAATGTGGCGCGTGGACACCACGGAGTGCTATTCAGCTAGGAGGAGCAGCGGTGAGAGGGCACCTCTCGTGGTTCTCCTGGCCAGAGCTGGAACCCGTTCCAGTAAGCCAGGTAGCCCAAGAATGGACACACGAGCACCACGTGCTCGCGCTCACCAGCAAATGGGTACGAACCGATGGACACCTAAGTGGACACAGAGGAATCACCTTCATCGGGTGGGTGTCGGGCGGGTGGGGGGAGGGGATGGGCATACACCTCCATTAGGAATGGGGTGGGTGCGCACCGACTGGGGGATGGGCGCACTTGAGGCTCTGACCCGAGGGGGGAGGCTGGGAGAGGGCAACGTACCCGACCTTAACATTGGTACCCCCACAATACGCTGGAACGACATCAGAGGTAAATGAATAAGAACACAGGGGGGAGGGGGGCACGGGCAACACATGTCACCTTAATACTTGGACTCCCATCATCTGCTTGAAAAGAGAGAGAAAAGAAAATGCAATCATAGAGATAAGAGACACTTTTTAAAAATAATGAATCCGAAGAGAAAAGTAAAAGGAGGCCTGTGGAGCAGGTCTGGGTGTGACTCCGGATCCCCCAACATCAGGTGCCACCACCAAAGATTCCTACGTGTAGCCCATAGAACCCCAAAAGCAACGGGACGAGTTCTGGTCACATACTCCCTCAAAATGACATCCTGGCCTTCTTCTGGAACTCCCTCCCCTCTCAGACTCTCAAGGTTTCCTCCAGCGTGTCGGTTCCCACAGAGCAGACCTTTGGTCTGAGACCTGACAGTCCAGAAGCCACGCATGCTGCCGCGTGACGGCGGTGTCGCGGCTTGGGACAAGAGGAGGCCCCACGGTGCGGGCTGGGGCGCCAGGCACCGCGGCGGGCGCTGAGGGTGGGGGTGACCCCCGCCCCGGGCCGCCGCCTCGCTCCCAGAGAGGGGACAGAACAAGAGGCAAAAAAAAAAAAAAAAAAAAAGAAGAAGCCTACGGCACCCGGTATTCCCAGGCGGTCTCCCATCCAAGTACTAACCAGGCCCGACCCTGCTTAGCTTCCGAGACCAGACGAGGTCGGGCGCGTTCAGGGTGGTGTGGCCCTAGACGGCGGAGGGCGCCCCTGCCCCGCTCAAGAAGCCGAGCCTCTCTGCGCTTCCCCGCCGCCTCCTCCCGCCCCAGGCCCCGCACCGGCGCTGACCCGCGCCGGGCCGGGCCTGTTGAGTTCACCGGCCGGGTCCGGCGGGCTCCGAGGGACGGGGGTGACAGGCGGGGCGGGGCGGGGCGGGCAGGGAGCGGTGGGCCGGGGTGGGGGGCTGTCTCTCTATACACACACACACACACACACACTCACACTCACACAAGATGCGCCTCCACGGCTGGACTCGCCAAGGTGGAGACCTTCCAGCCCCCTTCCTCTCCTCGCCTGGCCTCCTTCACCTACCCGCCCCCCACCCCCAGCTCGTGGCCGCCGCCGCCGCCGCCGCCGCCGCCGCCGCCTCCGCCGCCGATTGCGCACGCGCGGATCGCCCGCCCTTTGACCCCAGGCAGGGGCCGCCCTCCCCGACAACCCCTTTCAGCTGTGCCCCCCACCCTGTGGGTGGGCTGCCGCCTATTCCCCCGGGCCCGGGCTGGGGCACAGCGCATGGGGGAGGGGAGCGAGTGTATGGGGCGTCTCTCTCTCTCTCTAGGGATGTGTCCCATGGGTGGGGTGGCGTGGTTTGTGGGGCGCTGAAGAAATCAGTCCCCTCCATCTCCTACCTCTGGAAAACGCCCAAGCCCTTGGAGAACTGCCGGCAACGCGACCGGGGGCGGCCGGGACCCTCCTCTGTGTCCTCCTGTGGCCCAGTCCAAGGGGCCGGGGCCTGGGCCTGGCCGGGGCTGCATTGGACCCCGACCACCCTGGCGTGTGGACTCGCTAAAAATCGGCCATTAGATATTGGATTCCAGCTTCATTGAGGTCATTTCACTAATGAGTGCACCGGAAAGAGTTTCCTAATCCATCTGTGAGGGTGGCAACTGAAAGAGAATTTTAAAGCTGACAGAATAGGCGAGGAAAGGCATAGGAGATTTCCACACCCAGTAAGGAAGCCTTTCCCGAAATGGAAGAAAGAAACGAGCAAACAGAAACACCGGTAGCCCGCCAGGATCAGAGTCTGCCCCCGAGAGAAAGTACCCTGACCAGGTTCACCCGTGGGTGGGTGGCGAGCTAGCGGCATTCAGAAGAGCGAGGCCCGCAGTCTGTGCAGAAGACACCTGCACTCGGGTGTGTGTGGCGGCACGATTCACAAGCAGCTCCAGATGTTAAGCCAAGGAGAAGCCAGGGAGTTCCCAACGCCCCAGGTGTCCTCAGCCCACGACTGGCTGCTGGGGGAATGCGAAGCCCGGCTCCTTGTCTCAGAGCGGGACAACCAGGAGGTGTGACGTACACCCCGGGGTTCCCAGGAGGATCAGGCTGAAGCTGGGACTTGGCCTGAAAGTGTCCCCTCGCATGGCCACCCCCTTCCCCTTCCTGCTCCTCTACTCCTGGTGCCCCTCCATCCAGGGGCCAGACCTTAAAGAGTCACCCGCAAGAGAATCCTGGTCCCAAAGGAGCCTTCTGGGGGACCCGTGCTGAGAGAGGTTGTGGGCATGGCCCGCTGGGGCTCTGCCCGACCCAGGGCTGAGAGATGCAACCTCCCAGCTCTGGGTCCCTGCAGGGGAAGCGTTGGCAAGCACAGGGCCAGTCCTCCAAAGGCCCAGGTGCAGGGAGCCCAGGCCAAGCAGCCTGTGGAAGAAGCCACCCCGGGAAGACGACTGCAGGCCACGGCCCTTCCCACCTCCTCCTCCTCCTCCTCCTGCTCCTCCACCCCCCCGACCTCCCACCCCCCACCCCCGACATGGCGCAGGGCTCAGAGACACCTCAGACACTTGCTACCCAAAGTGCAAAGGGCATCAGTTGCTCCTCCAAACCCCCCCCCCTGCCCAGCAGACCGCGTTGTCCAGCCAGCCCCCGGGCCTCCCTGGGGTGCCCAGCACAAAAGTGCAGACAACCACCGGACCCTCAATCTCAGTTTTCGGATGTTTTTGCCACTCTAAGGACCCGCAGGCCAGCTGGGCCTTCTGGCAGGACAGAGAGCCCCGGAATCCGACGTGGAGAGCTGGGTGTACGTCCCCACGAGGAGGCGGTCCCCACCTCCGCGGCTCTCCCCTTGCGGGGGGGGGGGGAAAGCAGCCACGGGGCCTCGGAGAAGACACCAGGCTGGGCGCCCGCCCCACAGTGGGGGCACGTCCCCCGCAGGCCACTTAGCGACGGCCGCCGGCCGGCGGACGGTTGGGTGGCGCGAGACGCTGCGGCCGCCCTGCTACCGGGTTCCTGGGAGGGCGTCCTGGAACCAGCGTCCACACCAAGCCCTTGGAAGGCCCAGGCGACGGAGGAGCCCCGTCAGGCAGGGGCCGAGGACGGTGACGGCCCGGGCGGGGAGGAGCGTGTCAGGCAGGGGCAGAGGACGGTGACAGGTGACAGGCCGGGCGGGAAGGAGTCAGTCAGGCAGGGGCCGAGGAGGAGACGGGCTGGGTAAGGGTTAGGGTTAGAGTCAGGGCACAAGTCACAATCGCAAAGACCTGGAAGCGACCCGAGTGCCCATCGACCCACGAGTGCGTAAATGAAATGTGGCGCGTGGACACCACGGAGTGCTATTCAGCTAGGAGGAGCAGCGGTGAGAGGGCACCTCTCGTGGTTCTCCTGGCCAGAGCTGGAACCCGTTCCAGTAAGCCAGGTAGCCCAAGAATGGACACACGAGCACCACGTGCTCGCGCTCACCAGCAAATGGGTACGAACCGATGGACACCTAAGTGGACACAGAGGAATCACCTTCATCGGGTGGGTGTCGGGCGGGTGGGGGGAGGGGATGGGCATACACCTCCATTAGGAATGGGGTGGGTGCGCACCGACTGGGGGATGGGCGCACTTGAGGCTCTGACCCGAGGGGGGAGGCTGGGAGAGGGCAACGTACCCGACCTTAACATTGGTACCCCCACAATACGCTGGAACGACATCAGAGGTAAATGAATAAGAACACAGGGGGGAGGGGGGCACGGGCAACACATGTCACCTTAATACTTGGACTCCCATCATCTGCTTGAAAAGAGAGAGAAAAGAAAATGCAATCATAGAGATAAGAGACACTTTTTAAAAATAATGAATCCGAAGAGAAAAGTAAAAGGAGGCCTGTGGAGCAGGTCTGGGTGTGACTCCGGATCCCCCAACATCAGGTGCCACCACCAAAGATTCCTACGTGTAGCCCATAGAACCCCAAAAGCAACGGGACGAGTTCTGGTCACATACTCCCTCAAAATGACATCCTGGCCTTCTTCTGGAACTCCCTCCCCTCTCAGACTCTCAAGGTTTCCTCCAGCGTGTCGGTTCCCACAGAGCAGACCTTTGGTCTGAGACCTGACAGTCCAGAAGCCACGCATGCTGCCGCGTGACGGCGGTGTCGCGGCTTGGGACAAGAGGAGGCCCCACGGTGCGGGCTGGGGCGCCAGGCACCGCGGCGGGCGCTGAGGGTGGGGGTGACCCCCGCCCCGGGCCGCCGCCTCGCTCCCAGAGAGGGGACAGAACAAGAGGCAAAAAAAAAAAAAAAAAAAAAGAAGAAGCCTACGGCACCCGGTATTCCCAGGCGGTCTCCCATCCAAGTACTAACCAGGCCCGACCCTGCTTAGCTTCCGAGACCAGACGAGGTCGGGCGCGTTCAGGGTGGTGTGGCCCTAGACGGCGGAGGGCGCCCCTGCCCCGCTCAAGAAGCCGAGCCTCTCTGCGCTTCCCCGCCGCCTCCTCCCGCCCCAGGCCCCGCACCGGCGCTGACCCGCGCCGGGCCGGGCCTGTTGAGTTCACCGGCCGGGTCCGGCGGGCTCCGAGGGACGGGGGTGACAGGCGGGGCGGGGCGGGGCGGGCAGGGAGCGGTGGGCCGGGGTGGGGGGCTGTCTCTCTATACACACACACACACACACACACACACTCACACTCACACAAGATGCGCCTCCACGGCTGGACTCGCCAAGGTGGAGACCTTCCAGCCCCCTTCCTCTCCTCGCCTGGCCTCCTTCACCTACCCGCCCCCCACCCCCAGCTCGTGGCCGCCGCCGCCGCCGCCGCCGCCGCCGCCGCCGCCTCCGCCGCCGATTGCGCACGCGCGGATCGCCCGCCCTTTGACCCCAGGCAGGGGCCGCCCTCCCCGACAACCCCTTTCAGCTGGGCCCCCCACCCTGTGGGTGGGCTGCCGCCTATTCCCCCGGGCCCGGGCTGGGGCACAGCGCATGGGGGAGGGGAGCGAGTGTATGGGGCGTCTCTCTCTCTCTCTAGGGATGTGTCCCATGGGTGGGGTGGCGTGGTTTGTGGGGCGCTGAAGAAATCAGTCCCCTCCATCTCCTACCTCTGGAAAACGCCCAAGCCCTTGGAGAACTGCCGGCAACGCGACCGGGGGCGGCCGGGACCCTCCTCTGTGTCCTCCTGTGGCCCAGTCCAAGGGGCCGGGGCCTGGGCCTGGCCGGGGCTGCATTGGACCCCGACCACCCTGGCGTGTGGACTCGCTAAAAATCGGCCATTAGATATTGGATTCCAGCTTCATTGAGGTCATTTCACTAATGAGTGCACCGGAAAGAGTTTCCTAATCCATCTGTGAGGGTGGCAACTGAAAGAGAATTTTAAAGCTGACAGAATAGGCGAGGAAAGGCATAGGAGATTTCCACACCCAGTAAGGAAGCCTTTCCCGAAATGGAAGAAAGAAACGAGCAAACAGAAACACCGGTAGCCCGCCAGGATCAGAGTCTGCCCCCGAGAGAAAGTACCCTGACCAGGTTCACCCGTGGGTGGGTGGCGAGCTAGCGGCATTCAGAAGAGCGAGGCCCGCAGTGTGCAGAAGACACCTGCACTCGGGTGTGTGTGGCGGCACGATTCACAAGCAGCTCCAGATGTTAAGCCAAGGAGAAGCCAGGGAGTTCCCAACGCCCCAGGTGTCCTCAGCCCACGACTGGCTGCTGGGGGAATGCGAAGCCCGGCTCCTTGTCTCAGAGCGGGACAACCAGGAGGTGTGACGTACACCCCGGGGTTCCCAGGAGGATCAGGCTGAAGCTGGGACTTGGCCTGAAAGTGTCCCCTCGCATGGCCACCCCCTTCCCCTTCCTGCTCCTCTACTCCTGGTGCCCCTCCATCCAGGGGCCAGACCTTAAAGAGTCACCCGCAAGAGAATCCTGGTCCCAAAGGAGCCTTCTGGGGGACCCGTGCTGAGAGAGGTTGTGGGCATGGCCCGCTGGGGCTCTGCCCGACCCAGGGCTGAGAGATGCAACCTCCCAGCTCTGGGTCCCTGCAGGGGAAGCGTTGGCAAGCACAGGGCCAGTCCTCCAAAGGCCCAGGTGCAGGGAGCCCAGGCCAAGCAGCCTGTGGAAGAAGCCACCCCGGGAAGACGACTGCAGGCCACGGCCCTTCCCACCTCCTCCTCCTCCTCCTCCTGCTCCTCCACCCCCCCGACCTCCCACCCCCCACCCCCGACATGGCGCAGGGCTCAGAGACACCTCAGACACTTGCTACCCAAAGTGCAAAGGGCATCAGTTGCTCCTCCAAACCCCCCCCCCTGCCCAGCAGACCGCGTTGTCCAGCCAGCCCCCGGGCCTCCCTGGGGTGCCCAGCACAAAAGTGCAGACAACCACCGGACCCTCAATCTCAGTTTTCGGATGTTTTTGCCACTCTAAGGACCCGCAGGCCAGCTGGGCCTTCTGGCAGGACAGAGAGCCCCGGAATCCGACGTGGAGAGCTGGGTGTACGTCCCCACGAGGAGGCGGTCCCCACCTCCGCGGCTCTCCCCTTGCGGGGGGGGGGGGAAAGCAGCCACGGGGCCTCGGAGAAGACACCAGGCTGGGCGCCCGCCCCACAGTGGGGGCACGTCCCCCGCAGGCCACTTAGCGACGGCCGCCGGCCGGCGGACGGTTGGGTGGCGCGAGACGCTGCGGCCGCCCTGCTACCGGGTTCCTGGGAGGGCGTCCTGGAACCAGCGTCCACACCAAGCCCTTGGAAGGCCCAGGCGACGGAGGAGCCCCGTCAGGCAGGGGCCGAGGACGGTGACGGCCCGGGCGGGGAGGAGCGTGTCAGGCAGGGGCAGAGGACGGTGACAGGTGACAGGCCGGGCGGGAAGGAGTCAGTCAGGCAGGGGCCGAGGAGGAGACGGGCTGGGTAAGGGTTAGGGTTAGAGTCAGGGCACAAGTCACAATCGCAAAGACCTGGAAGCGACCCGAGTGCCCATCGACCCACGAGTGCGTAAATGAAATGTGGCGCGTGGACACCACGGAGTGCTATTCAGCTAGGAGGAGCAGCGGTGAGAGGGCACCTCTCGTGGTTCTCCTGGCCAGAGCTGGAACCCGTTCCAGTAAGCCAGGTAGCCCAAGAATGGACACACGAGCACCACGTGCTCGCGCTCACCAGCAAATGGGTACGAACCGATGGACACCTAAGTGGACACAGAGGAATCACCTTCATCGGGTGGGTGTCGGGCGGGTGGGGGGAGGGGATGGGCATACACCTCCATTAGGAATGGGGTGGGTGCGCACCGACTGGGGGATGGGCGCACTTGAGGCTCTGACCCGAGGGGGGAGGCTGGGAGAGGGCAACGTACCCGACCTTAACATTGGTACCCCCACAATACGCTGGAACGACATCAGAGGTAAATGAATAAGAACACAGGGGGGAGGGGGGCACGGGCAACACATGTCACCTTAATACTTGGACTCCCATCATCTGCTTGAAAAGAGAGAGAAAAGAAAATGCAATCATAGAGATAAGAGACACTTTTTAAAAATAATGAATCCGAAGAGAAAAGTAAAAGGAGGCCTGTGGAGCAGGTCTGGGTGTGACTCCGGATCCCCCAACATCAGGTGCCACCACCAAAGATTCCTACGTGTAGCCCATAGAACCCCAAAAGCAACGGGACGAGTTCTGGTCACATACTCCCTCAAAATGACATCCTGGCCTTCTTCTGGAACTCCCTCCCCTCTCAGACTCTCAAGGTTTCCTCCAGCGTGTCGGTTCCCACAGAGCAGACCTTTGGTCTGAGACCTGACAGTCCAGAAGCCACGCATGCTGCCGCGTGACGGCGGTGTCGCGGCTTGGGACAAGAGGAGGCCCCACGGTGCGGGCTGGGGCGCCAGGCACCGCGGCGGGCGCTGAGGGTGGGGGTGACCCCCGCCCCGGGCCGCCGCCTCGCTCCCAGAGAGGGGACAGAACAAGAGGCAAAAAAAAAAAAAAAAAAAAAGAAGAAGCCTACGGCACCCGGTATTCCCAGGCGGTCTCCCATCCAAGTACTAACCAGGCCCGACCCTGCTTAGCTTCCGAGACCAGACGAGGTCGGGCGCGTTCAGGGTGGTGTGGCCCTAGACGGCGGAGGGCGCCCCTGCCCCGCTCAAGAAGCCGAGCCTCTCTGCGCTTCCCCGCCGCCTCCTCCCGCCCCAGGCCCCGCACCGGCGCTGACCCGCGCCGGGCCGGGCCTGTTGAGTTCACCGGCCGGGTCCGGCGGGCTCCGAGGGACGGGGGTGACAGGCGGGGCGGGGCGGGGCGGGCAGGGAGCGGTGGGCCGGGGTGGGGGGCTGTCTCTCTATACACACACACACACACACACACACTCACACTCACACAAGATGCGCCTCCACGGCTGGACTCGCCAAGGTGGAGACCTTCCAGCCCCCTTCCTCTCCTCGCCTGGCCTCCTTCACCTACCCGCCCCCCACCCCCAGCTCGTGGCCGCCGCCGCCGCCGCCGCCGCCGCCGCCGCCTCCGCCGCCGATTGCGCACGCGCGGATCGCCCGCCCTTTGACCCCAGGCAGGGGCCGCCCTCCCCGACAACCCCTTTCAGCTGGGCCCCCCACCCTGTGGGTGGGCTGCCGCCTATTCCCCCGGGCCCGGGCTGGGGCACAGCGCATGGGGGAGGGGAGCGAGTGTATGGGGCGTCTCTCTCTCTCTCTAGGGATGTGTCCCATGGGTGGGGTGGCGTGGTTTGTGGGGCGCTGAAGAAATCAGTCCCCTCCATCTCCTACCTCTGGAAAACGCCCAAGCCCTTGGAGAACTGCCGGCAACGCGACCGGGGGCGGCCGGGACCCTCCTCTGTGTCCTCCTGTGGCCCAGTCCAAGGGGCCGGGGCCTGGGCCTGGCCGGGGCTGCATTGGACCCCGACCACCCTGGCGTGTGGACTCGCTAAAAATCGGCCATTAGATATTGGATTCCAGCTTCATTGAGGTCATTTCACTAATGAGTGCACCGGAAAGAGTTTCCTAATCCATCTGTGAGGGTGGCAACTGAAAGAGAATTTTAAAGCTGACAGAATAGGCGAGGAAAGGCATAGGAGATTTCCACACCCAGTAAGGAAGCCTTTCCCGAAATGGAAGAAAGAAACGAGCAAACAGAAACACCGGTAGCCCGCCAGGATCAGAGTCTGCCCCCGAGAGAAAGTACCCTGACCAGGTTCACCCGTGGGTGGGTGGCGAGCTAGCGGCATTCAGAAGAGCGAGGCCCGCAGTCTGTGCAGAAGACACCTGCACTCGGGTGTGTGTGGCGGCACGATTCACAAGCAGCTCCAGATGTTAAGCCAAGGAGAAGCCAGGGAGTTCCCAACGCCCCAGGTGTCCTCAGCCCACGACTGGCTGCTGGGGGAATGCGAAGCCCGGCTCCTTGTCTCAGAGCGGGACAACCAGGAGGTGTGACGTACACCCCGGGGTTCCCAGGAGGATCAGGCTGAAGCTGGGACTTGGCCTGAAAGTGTCCCCTCGCATGGCCACCCCCTTCCCCTTCCTGCTCCTCTACTCCTGGTGCCCCTCCATCCAGGGGCCAGACCTTAAAGAGTCACCCGCAAGAGAATCCTGGTCCCAAAGGAGCCTTCTGGGGGACCCGTGCTGAGAGAGGTTGTGGGCATGGCCCGCTGGGGCTCTGCCCGACCCAGGGCTGAGAGATGCAACCTCCCAGCTCTGGGTCCCTGCAGGGGAAGCGTTGGCAAGCACAGGGCCAGTCCTCCAAAGGCCCAGGTGCAGGGAGCCCAGGCCAAGCAGCCTGTGGAAGAAGCCACCCCGGGAAGACGACTGCAGGCCACGGCCCTTCCCACCTCCTCCTCCTCCTCCTCCTGCTCCTCCACCCCCCCGACCTCCCACCCCCCACCCCCGACATGGCGCAGGGCTCAGAGACACCTCAGACACTTGCTACCCAAAGTGCAAAGGGCATCAGTTGCTCCTCCAAACCCCCCCCCCTGCCCAGCAGACCGCGTTGTCCAGCCAGCCCCCGGGCCTCCCTGGGGTGCCCAGCACAAAAGTGCAGACAACCACCGGACCCTCAATCTCAGTTTTCGGATGTTTTTGCCACTCTAAGGACCCGCAGGCCAGCTGGGCCTTCTGGCAGGACAGAGAGCCCCGGAATCCGACGTGGAGAGCTGGGTGTACGTCCCCACGAGGAGGCGGTCCCCACCTCCGCGGCTCTCCCCTTGCGGGGGGGGGGGGAAAGCAGCCACGGGGCCTCGGAGAAGACACCAGGCTGGGCGCCCGCCCCACAGTGGGGGCACGTCCCCCGCAGGCCACTTAGCGACGGCCGCCGGCCGGCGGACGGTTGGGTGGCGCGAGACGCTGCGGCCGCCCTGCTACCGGGTTCCTGGGAGGGCGTCCTGGAACCAGCGTCCACACCAAGCCCTTGGAAGGCCCAGGCGACGGAGGAGCCCCGTCAGGCAGGGGCCGAGGACGGTGACGGCCCGGGCGGGGAGGAGCGTGTCAGGCAGGGGCAGAGGACGGTGACAGGTGACAGGCCGGGCGGGAAGGAGTCAGTCAGGCAGGGGCCGAGGAGGAGACGGGCTGGGTAAGGGTTAGGGTTAGAGTCAGGGCACAAGTCACAATCGCAAAGACCTGGAAGCGACCCGAGTGCCCATCGACCCACGAGTGCGTAAATGAAATGTGGCGCGTGGACACCACGGAGTGCTATTCAGCTAGGAG
>NW_027439021.1:0-55086 GCF_040939455.1 Microcebus murinus | reverse complement strand
GAAAAACACGAGAGACAAATGAATAAGAAAACAGGGGGGAGGGGGGCACCGGCAATACATGCAGCCTTAATACTTGTACTCCCATAACCTGCTTGAAAAGAGAGAGAAAAGAAAATGCAATAATAGAGATAAGGGACATTTTTTAAAAAACTGAATCCGAAAAGAAGAGTAAAATGAGGCCTGTCCAGCAGGTCTGGGTGTGACTCCGGATCCCCCAACATGCGGTGCCACCACCAGAGATTCCTGCGTGTAGCCCATAGAACCCCAAAAGCAACGGGACGAGTTCCGGTCACATGCTCCCTCAAAATGACATCCTGGCCTTCTTCTGGAACTCCCTCCCCTCCCAGACTCTCAAGGTTTCCTCCAGCGTGTGGGTTCCCACAGAGCAGACCTTTGGTCTGAGACCTGACAGTCCAGGTGCCACGCCTGCTGCCGCGTGGCGGCGGTGTCGCTGCTCGGGACAAGAGGAGGCCCCACGGAGCAGGCTGGGGCGCCAGGCACCGTGACGGGGGCTGAGGGTGGGGGTGACTCCCGGGCCCGCCGCCGCCGCCGCCGCCGCCGGGCTCCCAGAAGGGGGACAGAACAGAAAAAAAAAAAAAAGCCTACGGCACCCGGTATTCCCAGGCGGTCTCCCATCCAAGTACTAACCAGGCCCGACCCTGCTTAGCTTCCGAGATCAGACGAGATCGGGCGCGTTCAGGGTGGTGTGGCCGTAGACGGTGGAGGGCGCCCGTGCCCCGCTCAAGAAGCCGAGCCTCTCTGCGCTTCCCCGCGCCTCCTCCCGCCCCAGGCCCCGCGCCGAAGCTGACCCGCGCGTGGCCGGGACGGGCCTGTTAAGTTCTCTGGCCAGCCGGGTCCCGCGGGCTCCTCGGGACGGTGGTGCCGTGTGGGGCGGGGTGGGGGGCTGTCCACGCACGCACACACACACACACACACACACACAAGATGCGCCTCCACTTGTGGACCCGCCAAGGTGGAGACGTTCCAGCCCCCCTCCTCTCCTGGCCTCGCCTCCCTCACCTACACGCCCCCCACCCCCAGCGCGCCGCTGCTGACTGCGCATGCGCGGGCGCTCGCCCTTTGAAGCCAGGGGCCGCCCTCCCCCACAACCCCTTTCAGCTGCGCCCCCGCCCTGCGTGTGGGCTGCCGCCTATCCGCCCGCCCGGGCCAGGGCTGGGGCACAGCGCATGGGGGAGGGGAGCGAGTGTAGGGGCGCCTCTCGGGACGTGTGCCATGCGTGGGGTGCGGTGGGGTGGTTTCGGGGGCGCTGAAGAAATCAGTCCCCTCCATCTCCTACCTCTGGAAAACCCCCAAGCCCTTGCAGAACTGCCGGCACCGCTACCGTGGGGGCCGGGACCCCACTCTGTGTCGTCCTGTGGCCCAGTCCAAGGGGCCTGGGCCTGGCCGGGGGTGGATTGGACCCCGACCACCCTGGGGTGTGGGCTTGCTAAAAATCGGCGATTAGATATTGGATTCGAGGTTCATTGAGGTCATTTCACTAAGGAATGCACCGTAAAGACTTTCCTAATACATTTGTGAGGGTGGCAACAGAGAGAGGATTTTCAAGCTGGCAGAATAGGCGAGGAAAGGCTGAGGAAATTCCCAAACCCAGGAAGGAAGACTTTCTCGAAATGGAAGACAGAAACGAGCAAACAGAAACACCGGTAGCCCGCCCGGATCAGAGTCTGCTCCTAAGAGAAAGTACCCTGAGCAGGTTCACCCGTGGGTCGCGAGCGGCATTCAGCAGAGCGAGGCCCGCACTCTATGCGAAAGACACCTGCGCTCGGGTGTCTGTGGCGGCACAATTCACAATTGCAAAGATGTGGAAGCGACCCGGTTGCCCATCGATCCATGAGTGGATTAATAAAATGTGGTGCCTGACAACCACGGAGTGCTATTCAGCTATGAGAGACAGCGGTGAGAGGGCACCTCTCGTGTTCTCCTGGCCGGAGCTGGAACCCGTCCCGGTAAGCCAAGTAAGTATCCCAAGAATGGACACGCGAGCACCACGTGCGCGCGCTCACCAGCAAATTGGCACGAACTGGTGGACACCTTATGGACATAGAGGAATCACCTTCATCCGGTGGGGGGAGCGGATGGGCATACACATCCATCAGGACTGGGGTGGGTGCGCACCAACTGGGGGATGGGCACGCTCCAAGCTCTGACTCGAGGGGGGAGGCGGGGAAAGGGCGATGTACCTGACCTTGACATTGGTACCCCCACAATACGCTGGAAAAACACGAGAGACAAATGAATAAGAAAACAGGGGGGAGGGGGGCACCGGCAATACATGCAGCCTTAATACTTGTACTCCCATAACCTGCTTGAAAAGAGAGAGAAAAGAAAATGCAATAATAGAGATAAGGGACATTTTTTAAAAAACTGAATCCGAAAAGAAGAGTAAAATGAGGCCTGTCCAGCAGGTCTGGGTGTGACTCCGGATCCCCCAACATGCGGTGCCACCACCAGAGATTCCTGCGTGTAGCCCATAGAACCCCAAAAGCAACGGGACGAGTTCCGGTCACATGCTCCCTCAAAATGACATCCTGGCCTTCTTCTGGAACTCCCTCCCCTCCCAGACTCTCAAGGTTTCCTCCAGCGTGTGGGTTCCCACAGAGCAGACCTTTGGTCTGAGACCTGACAGTCCAGGTGCCACGCCTGCTGCCGCGTGGCGGCGGTGTCGCTGCTCGGGACAAGAGGAGGCCCCACGGAGCAGGCTGGGGCGCCAGGCACCGTGACGGGGGCTGAGGGTGGGGGTGACTCCCGGGCCCGCCGCCGCCGCCGCCGCCGCCGGGCTCCCAGAAGGGGGACAGAACAGAAAAAAAAAAAAAAGCCTACGGCACCCGGTATTCCCAGGCGGTCTCCCATCCAAGTACTAACCAGGCCCGACCCTGCTTAGCTTCCGAGATCAGACGAGATCGGGCGCGTTCAGGGTGGTGTGGCCGTAGACGGTGGAGGGCGCCCGTGCCCCGCTCAAGAAGCCGAGCCTCTCTGCGCTTCCCCGCGCCTCCTCCCGCCCCAGGCCCCGCGCCGAAGCTGACCCGCGCGTGGCCGGGACGGGCCTGTTAAGTTCTCTGGCCAGCCGGGTCCCGCGGGCTCCTCGGGACGGTGGTGCCGTGTGGGGCGGGGTGGGGGGCTGTCCACGCACGCACACACACACACACACACACACACAAGATGCGCCTCCACTTGTGGACCCGCCAAGGTGGAGACGTTCCAGCCCCCCTCCTCTCCTGGCCTCGCCTCCCTCACCTACACGCCCCCCACCCCCAGCGCGCCGCTGCTGACTGCGCATGCGCGGGCGCTCGCCCTTTGAAGCCAGGGGCCGCCCTCCCCCACAACCCCTTTCAGCTGCGCCCCCGCCCTGCGTGTGGGCTGCCGCCTATCCGCCCGCCCGGGCCAGGGCTGGGGCACAGCGCATGGGGGAGGGGAGCGAGTGTAGGGGCGCCTCTCGGGACGTGTGCCATGCGTGGGGTGCGGTGGGGTGGTTTCGGGGGCGCTGAAGAAATCAGTCCCCTCCATCTCCTACCTCTGGAAAACCCCCAAGCCCTTGCAGAACTGCCGGCACCGCTACCGTGGGGGCCGGGACCCCACTCTGTGTCGTCCTGTGGCCCAGTCCAAGGGGCCTGGGCCTGGCCGGGGGTGGATTGGACCCCGACCACCCTGGGGTGTGGGCTTGCTAAAAATCGGCGATTAGATATTGGATTCGAGGTTCATTGAGGTCATTTCACTAAGGAATGCACCGTAAAGACTTTCCTAATACATTTGTGAGGGTGGCAACAGAGAGAGGATTTTCAAGCTGGCAGAATAGGCGAGGAAAGGCTGAGGAAATTCCCAAACCCAGGAAGGAAGACTTTCTCGAAATGGAAGACAGAAACGAGCAAACAGAAACACCGGTAGCCCGCCCGGATCAGAGTCTGCTCCTAAGAGAAAGTACCCTGAGCAGGTTCACCCGTGGGTCGCGAGCGGCATTCAGCAGAGCGAGGCCCGCACTCTATGCGAAAGACACCTGCGCTCGGGTGTCTGTGGCGGCACAATTCACAATTGCAAAGATGTGGAAGCGACCCGGTTGCCCATCGATCCATGAGTGGATTAATAAAATGTGGTGCCTGACAACCACGGAGTGCTATTCAGCTATGAGAGACAGCGGTGAGAGGGCACCTCTCGTGTTCTCCTGGCCGGAGCTGGAACCCGTCCCGGTAAGCCAAGTAAGTATCCCAAGAATGGACACGCGAGCACCACGTGCGCGCGCTCACCAGCAAATTGGCACGAACTGGTGGACACCTTATGGACATAGAGGAATCACCTTCATCCGGTGGGGGGAGCGGATGGGCATACACATCCATCAGGACTGGGGTGGGTGCGCACCAACTGGGGGATGGGCACGCTCCAAGCTCTGACTCGAGGGGGGAGGCGGGGAAAGGGCGATGTACCTGACCTTGACATTGGTACCCCCACAATACGCTGGAAAAACACGAGAGACAAATGAATAAGAAAACAGGGGGGAGGGGGGCACCGGCAATACATGCAGCCTTAATACTTGTACTCCCATAACCTGCTTGAAAAGAGAGAGAAAAGAAAATGCAATAATAGAGATAAGGGACATTTTTTAAAAAACTGAATCCGAAAAGAAGAGTAAAATGAGGCCTGTCCAGCAGGTCTGGGTGTGACTCCGGATCCCCCAACATGCGGTGCCACCACCAGAGATTCCTGCGTGTAGCCCATAGAACCCCAAAAGCAACGGGACGAGTTCTGGTCACATGCTCCCTCAAAATGACATCCTGGCCTTCTTCTGGAACTCCCTCCCCTCCCAGACTCTCAAGGTTTCCTCCAGCGTGTGGGTTCCCACAGAGCAGACCTTTGGTCTGAGACCTGACAGTCCAGGTGCCACGCCTGCTGCCGCGTGGCGGCGGTGTCGCTGCTCGGGACAAGAGGAGGCCCCACGGAGCAGGCTGGGGCGCCAGGCACCGTGACGGGGGCTGAGGGTGGGGGTGACTCCCGGGCCCGCCGCCGCCGCCGCCGCCGGGCTCCCAGAAGGGGGACAGAACAGAAAAAAAAAAAAAAGCCTACGGCACCCGGTATTCCCAGGCGGTCTCCCATCCAAGTACTAACCAGGCCCGACCCTGCTTAGCTTCCGAGATCAGACGAGATCGGGCGCGTTCAGGGTGGTGTGGCCGTAGACGGTGGAGGGCGCCCGTGCCCCGCTCAAGAAGCCGAGCCTCTCTGCGCTTCCCCGCGCCTCCTCCCGCCCCAGGCCCCGCGCCGAAGCTGACCCGCGCGTGGCCGGGACGGGCCTGTTAAGTTCTCTGGCCAGCCGGGTCCCGCGGGCTCCTCGGGACGGTGGTGCCGTGTGGGGCGGGGTGGGGGGCTGTCCACGCACGCACACACACACACACACACACAAGATGCGCCTCCACTTGTGGACCCGCCAAGGTGGAGACGTTCCAGCCCCCCTCCTCTCCTGGCCTCGCCTCCCTCACCTACACGCCCCCCACCCCCAGCGCGCCGCTGCTGACTGCGCATGCGCGGGCGCTCGCCCTTTGAAGCCAGGGGCCGCCCTCCCCCACAACCCCTTTCAGCTGCGCCCCCGCCCTGCGTGTGGGCTGCCGCCTATCCGCCCGCCCGGGCCAGGGCTGGGGCACAGCGCATGGGGGAGGGGAGCGAGTGTAGGGGCGCCTCTCGGGACGTGTGCCATGCGTGGGGTGCGGTGGGGTGGTTTCGGGGGCGCTGAAGAAATCAGTCCCCTCCATCTCCTACCTCTGGAAAACCCCCAAGCCCTTGCAGAACTGCCGGCACCGCTACCGTGGGGGCCGGGACCCCACTCTGTGTCGTCCTGTGGCCCAGTCCAAGGGGCCTGGGCCTGGCCGGGGGTGGATTGGACCCCGACCACCCTGGGGTGTGGGCTTGCTAAAAATCGGCGATTAGATATTGGATTCGAGGTTCATTGAGGTCATTTCACTAAGGAATGCACCGTAAAGACTTTCCTAATACATTTGTGAGGGTGGCAACAGAGAGAGGATTTTCAAGCTGGCAGAATAGGCGAGGAAAGGCTGAGGAAATTCCCAAACCCAGGAAGGAAGACTTTCTCGAAATGGAAGACAGAAACGAGCAAACAGAAACACCGGTAGCCCGCCCGGATCAGAGTCTGCTCCTAAGAGAAAGTACCCTGAGCAGGTTCACCCGTGGGTCGCGAGCGGCATTCAGCAGAGCGAGGCCCGCACTCTATGCGAAAGACACCTGCGCTCGGGTGTCTGTGGCGGCACAATTCACAATTGCAAAGATGTGGAAGCGACCCGGTTGCCCATCGATCCATGAGTGGATTAATAAAATGTGGTGCCTGACAACCACGGAGTGCTATTCAGCTATGAGAGACAGCGGTGAGAGGGCACCTCTCGTGTTCTCCTGGCCGGAGCTGGAACCCGTCCCGGTAAGCCAAGTAAGTATCCCAAGAATGGACACGCGAGCACCACGTGCGCGCGCTCACCAGCAAATTGGCACGAACTGGTGGACACCTTATGGACATAGAGGAATCACCTTCATCCGGTGGGGGGAGCGGATGGGCATACACATCCATCAGGACTGGGGTGGGTGCGCACCAACTGGGGGATGGGCACGCTCCAAGCTCTGACTCGAGGGGGGAGGCGGGGAAAGGGCGATGTACCTGACCTTGACATTGGTACCCCCACAATACGCTGGAAAAACACGAGAGACAAATGAATAAGAAAACAGGGGGGAGGGGGGCACCGGCAATACATGCAGCCTTAATACTTGTACTCCCATAACCTGCTTGAAAAGAGAGAGAAAAGAAAATGCAATAATAGAGATAAGGGACATTTTTTAAAAAACTGAATCCGAAAAGAAGAGTAAAATGAGGCCTGTCCAGCAGGTCTGGGTGTGACTCCGGATCCCCCAACATGCGGTGCCACCACCAGAGATTCCTGCGTGTAGCCCATAGAACCCCAAAAGCAACGGGACGAGTTCTGGTCACATGCTCCCTCAAAATGACATCCTGGCCTTCTTCTGGAACTCCCTCCCCTCCCAGACTCTCAAGGTTTCCTCCAGCGTGTGGGTTCCCACAGAGCAGACCTTTGGTCTGAGACCTGACAGTCCAGGTGCCACGCCTGCTGCCGCGTGGCGGCGGTGTCGCTGCTCGGGACAAGAGGAGGCCCCACGGAGCAGGCTGGGGCGCCAGGCACCGTGACGGGGGCTGAGGGTGGGGGTGACTCCCGGGCCCGCCGCCGCCGCCGCCGCCGCCGGGCTCCCAGAAGGGGGACAGAACAGAAAAAAAAAAAAAAGCCTACGGCACCCGGTATTCCCAGGCGGTCTCCCATCCAAGTACTAACCAGGCCCGACCCTGCTTAGCTTCCGAGATCAGACGAGATCGGGCGCGTTCAGGGTGGTGTGGCCGTAGACGGTGGAGGGCGCCCGTGCCCCGCTCAAGAAGCCGAGCCTCTCTGCGCTTCCCCGCGCCTCCTCCCGCCCCAGGCCCCGCGCCGAAGCTGACCCGCGCGTGGCCGGGACGGGCCTGTTAAGTTCTCTGGCCAGCCGGGTCCCGCGGGCTCCTCGGGACGGTGGTGCCGTGTGGGGCGGGGTGGGGGGCTGTCCACGCACGCACACACACACACACACACACACACAAGATGCGCCTCCACTTGTGGACCCGCCAAGGTGGAGACGTTCCAGCCCCCCTCCTCTCCTGGCCTCGCCTCCCTCACCTACACGCCCCCCACCCCCAGCGCGCCGCTGCTGACTGCGCATGCGCGGGCGCTCGCCCTTTGAAGCCAGGGGCCGCCCTCCCCCACAACCCCTTTCAGCTGCGCCCCCGCCCTGCGTGTGGGCTGCCGCCTATCCGCCCGCCCGGGCCAGGGCTGGGGCACAGCGCATGGGGGAGGGGAGCGAGTGTAGGGGCGCCTCTCGGGACGTGTGCCATGCGTGGGGTGCGGTGGGGTGGTTTCGGGGGCGCTGAAGAAATCAGTCCCCTCCATCTCCTACCTCTGGAAAACCCCCAAGCCCTTGCAGAACTGCCGGCACCGCTACCGTGGGGGCCGGGACCCCACTCTGTGTCGTCCTGTGGCCCAGTCCAAGGGGCCTGGGCCTGGCCGGGGGTGGATTGGACCCCGACCACCCTGGGGTGTGGGCTTGCTAAAAATCGGCGATTAGATATTGGATTCGAGGTTCATTGAGGTCATTTCACTAAGGAATGCACCGTAAAGACTTTCCTAATACATTTGTGAGGGTGGCAACAGAGAGAGGATTTTCAAGCTGGCAGAATAGGCGAGGAAAGGCTGAGGAAATTCCCAAACCCAGGAAGGAAGACTTTCTCGAAATGGAAGACAGAAACGAGCAAACAGAAACACCGGTAGCCCGCCCGGATCAGAGTCTGCTCCTAAGAGAAAGTACCCTGAGCAGGTTCACCCGTGGGTCGCGAGCGGCATTCAGCAGAGCGAGGCCCGCACTCTATGCGAAAGACACCTGCGCTCGGGTGTCTGTGGCGGCACAATTCACAATTGCAAAGATGTGGAAGCGACCCGGTTGCCCATCGATCCATGAGTGGATTAATAAAATGTGGTGCCTGACAACCACGGAGTGCTATTCAGCTATGAGAGACAGCGGTGAGAGGGCACCTCTCGTGTTCTCCTGGCCGGAGCTGGAACCCGTCCCGGTAAGCCAAGTAAGTATCCCAAGAATGGACACGCGAGCACCACGTGCGCGCGCTCACCAGCAAATTGGCACGAACTGGTGGACACCTTATGGACATAGAGGAATCACCTTCATCCGGTGGGGGGAGCGGATGGGCATACACATCCATCAGGACTGGGGTGGGTGCGCACCAACTGGGGGATGGGCACGCTCCAAGCTCTGACTCGAGGGGGGAGGCGGGGAAAGGGCGATGTACCTGACCTTGACATTGGTACCCCCACAATACGCTGGAAAAACACGAGAGACAAATGAATAAGAAAACAGGGGGGAGGGGGGCACCGGCAATACATGCAGCCTTAATACTTGTACTCCCATAACCTGCTTGAAAAGAGAGAGAAAAGAAAATGCAATAATAGAGATAAGGGACATTTTTTAAAAAACTGAATCCGAAAAGAAGAGTAAAATGAGGCCTGTCCAGCAGGTCTGGGTGTGACTCCGGATCCCCCAACATGCGGTGCCACCACCAGAGATTCCTGCGTGTAGCCCATAGAACCCCAAAAGCAACGGGACGAGTTCTGGTCACATGCTCCCTCAAAATGACATCCTGGCCTTCTTCTGGAACTCCCTCCCCTCCCAGACTCTCAAGGTTTCCTCCAGCGTGTGGGTTCCCACAGAGCAGACCTTTGGTCTGAGACCTGACAGTCCAGGTGCCACGCCTGCTGCCGCGTGGCGGCGGTGTCGCTGCTCGGGACAAGAGGAGGCCCCACGGAGCAGGCTGGGGCGCCAGGCACCGTGACGGGGGCTGAGGGTGGGGGTGACTCCCGGGCCCGCCGCCGCCGCCGCCGCCGCCGGGCTCCCAGAAGGGGGACAGAACAGAAAAAAAAAAAAAAGCCTACGGCACCCGGTATTCCCAGGCGGTCTCCCATCCAAGTACTAACCAGGCCCGACCCTGCTTAGCTTCCGAGATCAGACGAGATCGGGCGCGTTCAGGGTGGTGTGGCCGTAGACGGTGGAGGGCGCCCGTGCCCCGCTCAAGAAGCCGAGCCTCTCTGCGCTTCCCCGCGCCTCCTCCCGCCCCAGGCCCCGCGCCGAAGCTGACCCGCGCGTGGCCGGGACGGGCCTGTTAAGTTCTCTGGCCAGCCGGGTCCCGCGGGCTCCTCGGGACGGTGGTGCCGTGTGGGGCGGGGTGGGGGGCTGTCCACGCACGCACACACACACACACACACACACACAAGATGCGCCTCCACTTGTGGACCCGCCAAGGTGGAGACGTTCCAGCCCCCCTCCTCTCCTGGCCTCGCCTCCCTCACCTACACGCCCCCCACCCCCAGCGCGCCGCTGCTGACTGCGCATGCGCGGGCGCTCGCCCTTTGAAGCCAGGGGCCGCCCTCCCCCACAACCCCTTTCAGCTGCGCCCCCGCCCTGCGTGTGGGCTGCCGCCTATCCGCCCGCCCGGGCCAGGGCTGGGGCACAGCGCATGGGGGAGGGGAGCGAGTGT
This sequence comes from Microcebus murinus, assembly GCF_040939455.1. Taxonomy (NCBI): domain Eukaryota; kingdom Metazoa; phylum Chordata; class Mammalia; order Primates; family Cheirogaleidae; genus Microcebus; species Microcebus murinus. Next base: position 44,945 of record NW_027439021.1, on the reverse strand, counting down.
AGGGGCGCCTCTCGGGACGTGTGCCATGCGTGGGGTGCGGTGGGGTGGTTTCGGGGGCGCTGAAGAAATCAGTCCCCTCCATCTCCTACCTCTGGAAAACCCCCAAGCCCTTGCAGAACTGCCGGCACCGCTACCGTGGGGGCCGGGACCCCACTCTGTGTCGTCCTGTGGCCCAGTCCAAGGGGCCTGGGCCTGGCCGGGGGTGGATTGGACCCCGACCACCCTGGGGTGTGGGCTTGCTAAAAATCGGCGATTAGATATTGGATTCGAGGTTCATTGAGGTCATTTCACTAAGGAATGCACCGTAAAGACTTTCCTAATACATTTGTGAGGGTGGCAACAGAGAGAGGATTTTCAAGCTGGCAGAATAGGCGAGGAAAGGCTGAGGAAATTCCCAAACCCAGGAAGGAAGACTTTCTCGAAATGGAAGACAGAAACGAGCAAACAGAAACACCGGTAGCCCGCCCGGATCAGAGTCTGCTCCTAAGAGAAAGTACCCTGAGCAGGTTCACCCGTGGGTCGCGAGCGGCATTCAGCAGAGCGAGGCCCGCACTCTATGCGAAAGACACCTGCGCTCGGGTGTCTGTGGCGGCACAATTCACAATTGCAAAGATGTGGAAGCGACCCGGTTGCCCATCGATCCATGAGTGGATTAATAAAATGTGGTGCCTGACAACCACGGAGTGCTATTCAGCTATGAGAGACAGCGGTGAGAGGGCACCTCTCGTGTTCTCCTGGCCGGAGCTGGAACCCGTCCCGGTAAGCCAAGTAAGTATCCCAAGAATGGACACGCGAGCACCACGTGCGCGCGCTCACCAGCAAATTGGCACGAACTGGTGGACACCTTATGGACATAGAGGAATCACCTTCATCCGGTGGGGGGAGCGGATGGGCATACACATCCATCAGGACTGGGGTGGGTGCGCACCAACTGGGGGATGGGCACGCTCCAAGCTCTGACTCGAGGGGGGAGGCGGGGAAAGGGCGATGTACCTGACCTTGACATTGGTACCCCCACAATACGCTGGAAAAACACGAGAGACAAATGAATAAGAAAACAGGGGGGAGGGGGGCACCGGCAATACATGCAGCCTTAATACTTGTACTCCCATAACCTGCTTGAAAAGAGAGAGAAAAGAAAATGCAATAATAGAGATAAGGGACATTTTTTAAAAAACTGAATCCGAAAAGAAGAGTAAAATGAGGCCTGTCCAGCAGGTCTGGGTGTGACTCCGGATCCCCCAACATGCGGTGCCACCACCAGAGATTCCTGCGTGTAGCCCATAGAACCCCAAAAGCAACGGGACGAGTTCTGGTCACATGCTCCCTCAAAATGACATCCTGGCCTTCTTCTGGAACTCCCTCCCCTCCCAGACTCTCAAGGTTTCCTCCAGCGTGTGGGTTCCCACAGAGCAGACCTTTGGTCTGAGACCTGACAGTCCAGGTGCCACGCCTGCTGCCGCGTGGCGGCGGTGTCGCTGCTCGGGACAAGAGGAGGCCCCACGGAGCAGGCTGGGGCGCCAGGCACCGTGACGGGGGCTGAGGGTGGGGGTGACTCCCGGGCCCGCCGCCGCCGCCGCCGCCGCCGGGCTCCCAGAAGGGGGACAGAACAGAAAAAAAAAAAAAAGCCTACGGCACCCGGTATTCCCAGGCGGTCTCCCATCCAAGTACTAACCAGGCCCGACCCTGCTTAGCTTCCGAGATCAGACGAGATCGGGCGCGTTCAGGGTGGTGTGGCCGTAGACGGTGGAGGGCGCCCGTGCCCCGCTCAAGAAGCCGAGCCTCTCTGCGCTTCCCCGCGCCTCCTCCCGCCCCAGGCCCCGCGCCGAAGCTGACCCGCGCGTGGCCGGGACGGGCCTGTTAAGTTCTCTGGCCAGCCGGGTCCCGCGGGCTCCTCGGGACGGTGGTGCCGTGTGGGGCGGGGTGGGGGGCTGTCCACGCACGCACACACACACACACACACACACACAAGATGCGCCTCCACTTGTGGACCCGCCAAGGTGGAGACGTTCCAGCCCCCCTCCTCTCCTGGCCTCGCCTCCCTCACCTACACGCCCCCCACCCCCAGCGCGCCGCTGCTGACTGCGCATGCGCGGGCGCTCGCCCTTTGAAGCCAGGGGCCGCCCTCCCCCACAACCCCTTTCAGCTGCGCCCCCGCCCTGCGTGTGGGCTGCCGCCTATCCGCCCGCCCGGGCCAGGGCTGGGGCACAGCGCATGGGGGAGGGGAGCGAGTGTAGGGGCGCCTCTCGGGACGTGTGCCATGCGTGGGGTGCGGTGGGGTGGTTTCGGGGGCGCTGAAGAAATCAGTCCCCTCCATCTCCTACCTCTGGAAAACCCCCAAGCCCTTGCAGAACTGCCGGCACCGCTACCGTGGGGGCCGGGACCCCACTCTGTGTCGTCCTGTGGCCCAGTCCAAGGGGCCTGGGCCTGGCCGGGGGTGGATTGGACCCCGACCACCCTGGGGTGTGGGCTTGCTAAAAATCGGCGATTAGATATTGGATTCGAGGTTCATTGAGGTCATTTCACTAAGGAATGCACCGTAAAGACTTTCCTAATACATTTGTGAGGGTGGCAACAGAGAGAGGATTTTCAAGCTGGCAGAATAGGCGAGGAAAGGCTGAGGAAATTCCCAAACCCAGGAAGGAAGACTTTCTCGAAATGGAAGACAGAAACGAGCAAACAGAAACACCGGTAGCCCGCCCGGATCAGAGTCTGCTCCTAAGAGAAAGTACCCTGAGCAGGTTCACCCGTGGGTCGCGAGCGGCATTCAGCAGAGCGAGGCCCGCACTCTATGCGAAAGACACCTGCGCTCGGGTGTCTGTGGCGGCACAATTCACAATTGCAAAGATGTGGAAGCGACCCGGTTGCCCATCGATCCATGAGTGGATTAATAAAATGTGGTGCCTGACAACCACGGAGTGCTATTCAGCTATGAGAGACAGCGGTGAGAGGGCACCTCTCGTGTTCTCCTGGCCGGAGCTGGAACCCGTCCCGGTAAGCCAAGTAAGTATCCCAAGAATGGACACGCGAGCACCACGTGCGCGCGCTCACCAGCAAATTGGCACGAACTGGTGGACACCTTATGGACATAGAGGAATCACCTTCATCCGGTGGGGGGAGCGGATGGGCATACACATCCATCAGGACTGGGGTGGGTGCGCACCAACTGGGGGATGGGCACGCTCCAAGCTCTGACTCGAGGGGGGAGGCGGGGAAAGGGCGATGTACCTGACCTTGACATTGGTACCCCCACAATACGCTGGAAAAACACGAGAGACAAATGAATAAGAAAACAGGGGGGAGGGGGGCACCGGCAATACATGCAGCCTTAATACTTGTACTCCCATAACCTGCTTGAAAAGAGAGAGAAAAGAAAATGCAATAATAGAGATAAGGGACATTTTTTAAAAAACTGAATCCGAAAAGAAGAGTAAAATGAGGCCTGTCCAGCAGGTCTGGGTGTGACTCCGGATCCCCCAACATGCGGTGCCACCACCAGAGATTCCTGCGTGTAGCCCATAGAACCCCAAAAGCAACGGGACGAGTTCTGGTCACATGCTCCCTCAAAATGACATCCTGGCCTTCTTCTGGAACTCCCTCCCCTCCCAGACTCTCAAGGTTTCCTCCAGCGTGTGGGTTCCCACAGAGCAGACCTTTGGTCTGAGACCTGACAGTCCAGGTGCCACGCCTGCTGCCGCGTGGCGGCGGTGTCGCTGCTCGGGACAAGAGGAGGCCCCACGGAGCAGGCTGGGGCGCCAGGCACCGTGACGGGGGCTGAGGGTGGGGGTGACTCCCGGGCCCGCCGCCGCCGCCGCCGCCGCCGGGCTCCCAGAAGGGGGACAGAACAGAAAAAAAAAAAAAAGCCTACGGCACCCGGTATTCCCAGGCGGTCTCCCATCCAAGTACTAACCAGGCCCGACCCTGCTTAGCTTCCGAGATCAGACGAGATCGGGCGCGTTCAGGGTGGTGTGGCCGTAGACGGTGGAGGGCGCCCGTGCCCCGCTCAAGAAGCCGAGCCTCTCTGCGCTTCCCCGCGCCTCCTCCCGCCCCAGGCCCCGCGCCGAAGCTGACCCGCGCGTGGCCGGGACGGGCCTGTTAAGTTCTCTGGCCAGCCGGGTCCCGCGGGCTCCTCGGGACGGTGGTGCCGTGTGGGGCGGGGTGGGGGGCTGTCCACGCACGCACACACACACACACACACACACAAGATGCGCCTCCACTTGTGGACCCGCCAAGGTGGAGACGTTCCAGCCCCCCTCCTCTCCTGGCCTCGCCTCCCTCACCTACACGCCCCCCACCCCCAGCGCGCCGCTGCTGACTGCGCATGCGCGGGCGCTCGCCCTTTGAAGCCAGGGGCCGCCCTCCCCCACAACCCCTTTCAGCTGCGCCCCCGCCCTGCGTGTGGGCTGCCGCCTATCCGCCCGCCCGGGCCAGGGCTGGGGCACAGCGCATGGGGGAGGGGAGCGAGTGTAGGGGCGCCTCTCGGGACGTGTGCCATGCGTGGGGTGCGGTGGGGTGGTTTCGGGGGCGCTGAAGAAATCAGTCCCCTCCATCTCCTACCTCTGGAAAACCCCCAAGCCCTTGCAGAACTGCCGGCACCGCTACCGTGGGGGCCGGGACCCCACTCTGTGTCGTCCTGTGGCCCAGTCCAAGGGGCCTGGGCCTGGCCGGGGGTGGATTGGACCCCGACCACCCTGGGGTGTGGGCTTGCTAAAAATCGGCGATTAGATATTGGATTCGAGGTTCATTGAGGTCATTTCACTAAGGAATGCACCGTAAAGACTTTCCTAATACATTTGTGAGGGTGGCAACAGAGAGAGGATTTTCAAGCTGGCAGAATAGGCGAGGAAAGGCTGAGGAAATTCCCAAACCCAGGAAGGAAGACTTTCTCGAAATGGAAGACAGAAACGAGCAAACAGAAACACCGGTAGCCCGCCCGGATCAGAGTCTGCTCCTAAGAGAAAGTACCCTGAGCAGGTTCACCCGTGGGTCGCGAGCGGCATTCAGCAGAGCGAGGCCCGCACTCTATGCGAAAGACACCTGCGCTCGGGTGTCTGTGGCGGCACAATTCACAATTGCAAAGATGTGGAAGCGACCCGGTTGCCCATCGATCCATGAGTGGATTAATAAAATGTGGTGCCTGACAACCACGGAGTGCTATTCAGCTATGAGAGACAGCGGTGAGAGGGCACCTCTCGTGTTCTCCTGGCCGGAGCTGGAACCCGTCCCGGTAAGCCAAGTAAGTATCCCAAGAATGGACACGCGAGCACCACGTGCGCGCGCTCACCAGCAAATTGGCACGAACTGGTGGACACCTTATGGACATAGAGGAATCACCTTCATCCGGTGGGGGGAGCGGATGGGCATACACATCCATCAGGACTGGGGTGGGTGCGCACCAACTGGGGGATGGGCACGCTCCAAGCTCTGACTCGAGGGGGGAGGCGGGGAAAGGGCGATGTACCTGACCTTGACATTGGTACCCCCACAATACGCTGGAAAAACACGAGAGACAAATGAATAAGAAAACAGGGGGGAGGGGGGCACCGGCAATACATGCAGCCTTAATACTTGTACTCCCATAACCTGCTTGAAAAGAGAGAGAAAAGAAAATGCAATAATAGAGATAAGGGACATTTTTTAAAAAACTGAATCCGAAAAGAAGAGTAAAATGAGGCCTGTCCAGCAGGTCTGGGTGTGACTCCGGATCCCCCAACATGCGGTGCCACCACCAGAGATTCCTGCGTGTAGCCCATAGAACCCCAAAAGCAACGGGACGAGTTCTGGTCACATGCTCCCTCAAAATGACATCCTGGCCTTCTTCTGGAACTCCCTCCCCTCCCAGACTCTCAAGGTTTCCTCCAGCGTGTGGGTTCCCACAGAGCAGACCTTTGGTCTGAGACCTGACAGTCCAGGTGCCACGCCTGCTGCCGCGTGGCGGCGGTGTCGCTGCTCGGGACAAGAGGAGGCCCCACGGAGCAGGCTGGGGCGCCAGGCACCGTGACGGGGGCTGAGGGTGGGGGTGACTCCCGGGCCCGCCGCCGCCGCCGCCGCCGCCGGGCTCCCAGAAGGGGGACAGAACAGAAAAAAAAAAAAAAGCCTACGGCACCCGGTATTCCCAGGCGGTCTCCCATCCAAGTACTAACCAGGCCCGACCCTGCTTAGCTTCCGAGATCAGACGAGATCGGGCGCGTTCAGGGTGGTGTGGCCGTAGACGGTGGAGGGCGCCCGTGCCCCGCTCAAGAAGCCGAGCCTCTCTGCGCTTCCCCGCGCCTCCTCCCGCCCCAGGCCCCGCGCCGAAGCTGACCCGCGCGTGGCCGGGACGGGCCTGTTAAGTTCTCTGGCCAGCCGGGTCCCGCGGGCTCCTCGGGACGGTGGTGCCGTGTGGGGCGGGGTGGGGGGCTGTCCACGCACGCACACACACACACACACACACACACAAGATGCGCCTCCACTTGTGGACCCGCCAAGGTGGAGACGTTCCAGCCCCCCTCCTCTCCTGGCCTCGCCTCCCTCACCTACACGCCCCCCACCCCCAGCGCGCCGCTGCTGACTGCGCATGCGCGGGCGCTCGCCCTTTGAAGCCAGGGGCCGCCCTCCCCCACAACCCCTTTCAGCTGCGCCCCCGCCCTGCGTGTGGGCTGCCGCCTATCCGCCCGCCCGGGCCAGGGCTGGGGCACAGCGCATGGGGGAGGGGAGCGAGTGTAGGGGCGCCTCTCGGGACGTGTGCCATGCGTGGGGTGCGGTGGGGTGGTTTCGGGGGCGCTGAAGAAATCAGTCCCCTCCATCTCCTACCTCTGGAAAACCCCCAAGCCCTTGCAGAACTGCCGGCACCGCTACCGTGGGGGCCGGGACCCCACTCTGTGTCGTCCTGTGGCCCAGTCCAAGGGGCCTGGGCCTGGCCGGGGGTGGATTGGACCCCGACCACCCTGGGGTGTGGGCTTGCTAAAAATCGGCGATTAGATATTGGATTCGAGGTTCATTGAGGTCATTTCACTAAGGAATGCACCGTAAAGACTTTCCTAATACATTTGTGAGGGTGGCAACAGAGAGAGGATTTTCAAGCTGGCAGAATAGGCGAGGAAAGGCTGAGGAAATTCCCAAACCCAGGAAGGAAGACTTTCTCGAAATGGAAGACAGAAACGAGCAAACAGAAACACCGGTAGCCCGCCCGGATCAGAGTCTGCTCCTAAGAGAAAGTACCCTGAGCAGGTTCACCCGTGGGTCGCGAGCGGCATTCAGCAGAGCGAGGCCCGCACTCTATGCGAAAGACACCTGCGCTCGGGTGTCTGTGGCGGCACAATTCACAATTGCAAAGATGTGGAAGCGACCCGGTTGCCCATCGATCCATGAGTGGATTAATAAAATGTGGTGCCTGACAACCACGGAGTGCTATTCAGCTATGAGAGACAGCGGTGAGAGGGCACCTCTCGTGTTCTCCTGGCCGGAGCTGGAACCCGTCCCGGTAAGCCAAGTAAGTATCCCAAGAATGGACACGCGAGCACCACGTGCGCGCGCTCACCAGCAAATTGGCACGAACTGGTGGACACCTTATGGACATAGAGGAATCACCTTCATCCGGTGGGGGGAGCGGATGGGCATACACATCCATCAGGACTGGGGTGGGTGCGCACCAACTGGGGGATGGGCACGCTCCAAGCTCTGACTCGAGGGGGGAGGCGGGGAAAGGGCGATGTACCTGACCTTGACATTGGTACCCCCACAATACGCTGGAAAAACACGAGAGACAAATGAATAAGAAAACAGGGGGGAGGGGGGCACCGGCAATACATGCAGCCTTAATACTTGTACTCCCATAACCTGCTTGAAAAGAGAGAGAAAAGAAAATGCAATAATAGAGATAAGGGACATTTTTTAAAAAACTGAATCCGAAAAGAAGAGTAAAATGAGGCCTGTCCAGCAGGTCTGGGTGTGACTCCGGATCCCCCAACATGCGGTGCCACCACCAGAGATTCCTGCGTGTAGCCCATAGAACCCCAAAAGCAACGGGACGAGTTCTGGTCACATGCTCCCTCAAAATGACATCCTGGCCTTCTTCTGGAACTCCCTCCCCTCCCAGACTCTCAAGGTTTCCTCCAGCGTGTGGGTTCCCACAGAGCAGACCTTTGGTCTGAGACCTGACAGTCCAGGTGCCACGCCTGCTGCCGCGTGGCGGCGGTGTCGCTGCTCGGGACAAGAGGAGGCCCCACGGAGCAGGCTGGGGCGCCAGGCACCGTGACGGGGGCTGAGGGTGGGGGTGACTCCCGGGCCCGCCGCCGCCGCCGCCGCCGGGCTCCCAGAAGGGGGACAGAACAGAAAAAAAAAAAAAAGCCTACGGCACCCGGTATTCCCAGGCGGTCTCCCATCCAAGTACTAACCAGGCCCGACCCTGCTTAGCTTCCGAGATCAGACGAGATCGGGCGCGTTCAGGGTGGTGTGGCCGTAGACGGTGGAGGGCGCCCGTGCCCCGCTCAAGAAGCCGAGCCTCTCTGCGCTTCCCCGCGCCTCCTCCCGCCCCAGGCCCCGCGCCGAAGCTGACCCGCGCGTGGCCGGGACGGGCCTGTTAAGTTCTCTGGCCAGCCGGGTCCCGCGGGCTCCTCGGGACGGTGGTGCCGTGTGGGGCGGGGTGGGGGGCTGTCCACGCACGCACACACACACACACACACACACACAAGATGCGCCTCCACTTGTGGACCCGCCAAGGTGGAGACGTTCCAGCCCCCCTCCTCTCCTGGCCTCGCCTCCCTCACCTACACGCCCCCCACCCCCAGCGCGCCGCTGCTGACTGCGCATGCGCGGGCGCTCGCCCTTTGAAGCCAGGGGCCGCCCTCCCCCACAACCCCTTTCAGCTGCGCCCCCGCCCTGCGTGTGGGCTGCCGCCTATCCGCCCGCCCGGGCCAGGGCTGGGGCACAGCGCATGGGGGAGGGGAGCGAGTGTAGGGGCGCCTCTCGGGACGTGTGCCATGCGTGGGGTGCGGTGGGGTGGTTTCGGGGGCGCTGAAGAAATCAGTCCCCTCCATCTCCTACCTCTGGAAAACCCCCAAGCCCTTGCAGAACTGCCGGCACCGCTACCGTGGGGGCCGGGACCCCACTCTGTGTCGTCCTGTGGCCCAGTCCAAGGGGCCTGGGCCTGGCCGGGGGTGGATTGGACCCCGACCACCCTGGGGTGTGGGCTTGCTAAAAATCGGCGATTAGATATTGGATTCGAGGTTCATTGAGGTCATTTCACTAAGGAATGCACCGTAAAGACTTTCCTAATACATTTGTGAGGGTGGCAACAGAGAGAGGATTTTCAAGCTGGCAGAATAGGCGAGGAAAGGCTGAGGAAATTCCCAAACCCAGGAAGGAAGACTTTCTCGAAATGGAAGACAGAAACGAGCAAACAGAAACACCGGTAGCCCGCCCGGATCAGAGTCTGCTCCTAAGAGAAAGTACCCTGAGCAGGTTCACCCGTGGGTCGCGAGCGGCATTCAGCAGAGCGAGGCCCGCACTCTATGCGAAAGACACCTGCGCTCGGGTGTCTGTGGCGGCACAATTCACAATTGCAAAGATGTGGAAGCGACCCGGTTGCCCATCGATCCATGAGTGGATTAATAAAATGTGGTGCCTGACAACCACGGAGTGCTATTCAGCTATGAGAGACAGCGGTGAGAGGGCACCTCTCGTGTTCTCCTGGCCGGAGCTGGAACCCGTCCCGGTAAGCCAAGTAAGTATCCCAAGAATGGACACGCGAGCACCACGTGCGCGCGCTCACCAGCAAATTGGCACGAACTGGTGGACACCTTATGGACATAGAGGAATCACCTTCATCCGGTGGGGGGAGCGGATGGGCATACACATCCATCAGGACTGGGGTGGGTGCGCACCAACTGGGGGATGGGCACGCTCCAAGCTCTGACTCGAGGGGGGAGGCGGGGAAAGGGCGATGTACCTGACCTTGACATTGGTACCCCCACAATACGCTGGAAAAACACGAGAGACAAATGAATAAGAAAACAGGGGGGAGGGGGGCACCGGCAATACATGCAGCCTTAATACTTGTACTCCCATAACCTGCTTGAAAAGAGAGAGAAAAGAAAATGCAATAATAGAGATAAGGGACATTTTTTAAAAAACTGAATCCGAAAAGAAGAGTAAAATGAGGCCTGTCCAGCAGGTCTGGGTGTGACTCCGGATCCCCCAACATGCGGTGCCACCACCAGAGATTCCTGCGTGTAGCCCATAGAACCCCAAAAGCAACGGGACGAGTTCTGGTCACATGCTCCCTCAAAATGACATCCTGGCCTTCTTCTGGAACTCCCTCCCCTCCCAGACTCTCAAGGTTTCCTCCAGCGTGTGGGTTCCCACAGAGCAGACCTTTGGTCTGAGACCTGACAGTCCAGGTGCCACGCCTGCTGCCGCGTGGCGGCGGTGTCGCTGCTCGGGACAAGAGGAGGCCCCACGGAGCAGGCTGGGGCGCCAGGCACCGTGACGGGGGCTGAGGGTGGGGGTGACTCCCGGGCCCGCCGCCGCCGCCGCCGCCGCCGGGCTCCCAGAAGGGGGACAGAACAGAAAAAAAAAAAAAAGCCTACGGCACCCGGTATTCCCAGGCGGTCTCCCATCCAAGTACTAACCAGGCCCGACCCTGCTTAGCTTCCGAGATCAGACGAGATCGGGCGCGTTCAGGGTGGTGTGGCCGTAGACGGTGGAGGGCGCCCGTGCCCCGCTCAAGAAGCCGAGCCTCTCTGCGCTTCCCCGCGCCTCCTCCCGCCCCAGGCCCCGCGCCGAAGCTGACCCGCGCGTGGCCGGGACGGGCCTGTTAAGTTCTCTGGCCAGCCGGGTCCCGCGGGCTCCTCGGGACGGTGGTGCCGTGTGGGGCGGGGTGGGGGGCTGTCCACGCACGCACACACACACACACACACACACAAGATGCGCCTCCACTTGTGGACCCGCCAAGGTGGAGACGTTCCAGCCCCCCTCCTCTCCTGGCCTCGCCTCCCTCACCTACACGCCCCCCACCCCCAGCGCGCCGCTGCTGACTGCGCATGCGCGGGCGCTCGCCCTTTGAAGCCAGGGGCCGCCCTCCCCCACAACCCCTTTCAGCTGCGCCCCCGCCCTGCGTGTGGGCTGCCGCCTATCCGCCCGCCCGGGCCAGGGCTGGGGCACAGCGCATGGGGGAGGGGAGCGAGTGTAGGGGCGCCTCTCGGGACGTGTGCCATGCGTGGGGTGCGGTGGGGTGGTTTCGGGGGCGCTGAAGAAATCAGTCCCCTCCATCTCCTACCTCTGGAAAACCCCCAAGCCCTTGCAGAACTGCCGGCACCGCTACCGTGGGGGCCGGGACCCCACTCTGTGTCGTCCTGTGGCCCAGTCCAAGGGGCCTGGGCCTGGCCGGGGGTGGATTGGACCCCGACCACCCTGGGGTGTGGGCTTGCTAAAAATCGGCGATTAGATATTGGATTCGAGGTTCATTGAGGTCATTTCACTAAGGAATGCACCGTAAAGACTTTCCTAATACATTTGTGAGGGTGGCAACAGAGAGAGGATTTTCAAGCTGGCAGAATAGGCGAGGAAAGGCTGAGGAAATTCCCAAACCCAGGAAGGAAGACTTTCTCGAAATGGAAGACAGAAACGAGCAAACAGAAACACCGGTAGCCCGCCCGGATCAGAGTCTGCTCCTAAGAGAAAGTACCCTGAGCAGGTTCACCCGTGGGTCGCGAGCGGCATTCAGCAGAGCGAGGCCCGCACTCTATGCGAAAGACACCTGCGCTCGGGTGTCTGTGGCGGCACAATTCACAATTGCAAAGATGTGGAAGCGACCCGGTTGCCCATCGATCCATGAGTGGATTAATAAAATGTGGTGCCTGACAACCACGGAGTGCTATTCAGCTATGAGAGACAGCGGTGAGAGGGCACCTCTCGTGTTCTCCTGGCCGGAGCTGGAACCCGTCCCGGTAAGCCAAGTAAGTATCCCAAGAATGGACACGCGAGCACCACGTGCGCGCGCTCACCAGCAAATTGGCACGAACTGGTGGACACCTTATGGACATAGAGGAATCACCTTCATCCGGTGGGGGGAGCGGATGGGCATACACATCCATCAGGACTGGGGTGGGTGCGCACCAACTGGGGGATGGGCACGCTCCAAGCTCTGACTCGAGGGGGGAGGCGGGGAAAGGGCGATGTACCTGACCTTGACATTGGTACCCCCACAATACGCTGGAAAAACACGAGAGACAAATGAATAAGAAAACAGGGGGGAGGGGGGCACCGGCAATACATGCAGCCTTAATACTTGTACTCCCATAACCTGCTTGAAAAGAGAGAGAAAAGAAAATGCAATAATAGAGATAAGGGACATTTTTTAAAAAACTGAATCCGAAAAGAAGAGTAAAATGAGGCCTGTCCAGCAGGTCTGGGTGTGACTCCGGATCCCCCAACATGCGGTGCCACCACCAGAGATTCCTGCGTGTAGCCCATAGAACCCCAAAAGCAACGGGACGAGTTCTGGTCACATGCTCCCTCAAAATGACATCCTGGCCTTCTTCTGGAACTCCCTCCCCTCCCAGACTCTCAAGGTTTCCTCCAGCGTGTGGGTTCCCACAGAGCAGACCTTTGGTCTGAGACCTGACAGTCCAGGTGCCACGCCTGCTGCCGCGTGGCGGCGGTGTCGCTGCTCGGGACAAGAGGAGGCCCCACGGAGCAGGCTGGGGCGCCAGGCACCGTGACGGGGGCTGAGGGTGGGGGTGACTCCCGGGCCCGCCGCCGCCGCCGCCGCCGGGCTCCCAGAAGGGGGACAGAACAGAAAAAAAAAAAAAAGCCTACGGCACCCGGTATTCCCAGGCGGTCTCCCATCCAAGTACTAACCAGGCCCGACCCTGCTTAGCTTCCGAGATCAGACGAGATCGGGCGCGTTCAGGGTGGTGTGGCCGTAGACGGTGGAGGGCGCCCGTGCCCCGCTCAAGAAGCCGAGCCTCTCTGCGCTTCCCCGCGCCTCCTCCCGCCCCAGGCCCCGCGCCGAAGCTGACCCGCGCGTGGCCGGGACGGGCCTGTTAAGTTCTCTGGCCAGCCGGGTCCCGCGGGCTCCTCGGGACGGTGGTGCCGTGTGGGGCGGGGTGGGGGGCTGTCCACGCACGCACACACACACACACACACACACAAGATGCGCCTCCACTTGTGGACCCGCCAAGGTGGAGACGTTCCAGCCCCCCTCCTCTCCTGGCCTCGCCTCCCTCACCTACACGCCCCCCACCCCCAGCGCGCCGCTGCTGACTGCGCATGCGCGGGCGCTCGCCCTTTGAAGCCAGGGGCCGCCCTCCCCCACAACCCCTTTCAGCTGCGCCCCCGCCCTGCGTGTGGGCTGCCGCCTATCCGCCCGCCCGGGCCAGGGCTGGGGCACAGCGCATGGGGGAGGGGAGCGAGTGTAGGGGCGCCTCTCGGGACGTGTGCCATGCGTGGGGTGCGGTGGGGTGGTTTCGGGGGCGCTGAAGAAATCAGTCCCCTCCATCTCCTACCTCTGGAAAACCCCCAAGCCCTTGCAGAACTGCCGGCACCGCTACCGTGGGGGCCGGGACCCCACTCTGTGTCGTCCTGTGGCCCAGTCCAAGGGGCCTGGGCCTGGCCGGGGGTGGATTGGACCCCGACCACCCTGGGGTGTGGGCTTGCTAAAAATCGGCGATTAGATATTGGATTCGAGGTTCATTGAGGTCATTTCACTAAGGAATGCACCGTAAAGACTTTCCTAATACATTTGTGAGGGTGGCAACAGAGAGAGGATTTTCAAGCTGGCAGAATAGGCGAGGAAAGGCTGAGGAAATTCCCAAACCCAGGAAGGAAGACTTTCTCGAAATGGAAGACAGAAACGAGCAAACAGAAACACCGGTAGCCCGCCCGGATCAGAGTCTGCTCCTAAGAGAAAGTACCCTGAGCAGGTTCACCCGTGGGTCGCGAGCGGCATTCAGCAGAGCGAGGCCCGCACTCTATGCGAAAGACACCTGCGCTCGGGTGTCTGTGGCGGCACAATTCACAATTGCAAAGATGTGGAAGCGACCCGGTTGCCCATCGATCCATGAGTGGATTAATAAAATGTGGTGCCTGACAACCACGGAGTGCTATTCAGCTATGAGAGACAGCGGTGAGAGGGCACCTCTCGTGTTCTCCTGGCCGGAGCTGGAACCCGTCCCGGTAAGCCAAGTAAGTATCCCAAGAATGGACACGCGAGCACCACGTGCGCGCGCTCACCAGCAAATTGGCACGAACTGGTGGACACCTTATGGACATAGAGGAATCACCTTCATCCGGTGGGGGGAGCGGATGGGCATACACATCCATCAGGACTGGGGTGGGTGCGCACCAACTGGGGGATGGGCACGCTCCAAGCTCTGACTCGAGGGGGGAGGCGGGGAAAGGGCGATGTACCTGACCTTGACATTGGTACCCCCACAATACGCTGGAAAAACACGAGAGACAAATGAATAAGAAAACAGGGGGGAGGGGGGCACCGGCAATACATGCAGCCTTAATACTTGTACTCCCATAACCTGCTTGAAAAGAGAGAGAAAAGAAAATGCAATAATAGAGATAAGGGACATTTTTTAAAAAACTGAATCCGAAAAGAAGAGTAAAATGAGGCCTGTCCAGCAGGTCTGGGTGTGACTCCGGATCCCCCAACATGCGGTGCCACCACCAGAGATTCCTGCGTGTAGCCCATAGAACCCCAAAAGCAACGGGACGAGTTCTGGTCACATGCTCCCTCAAAATGACATCCTGGCCTTCTTCTGGAACTCCCTCCCCTCCCAGACTCTCAAGGTTTCCTCCAGCGTGTGGGTTCCCACAGAGCAGACCTTTGGTCTGAGACCTGACAGTCCAGGTGCCACGCCTGCTGCCGCGTGGCGGCGGTGTCGCTGCTCGGGACAAGAGGAGGCCCCACGGAGCAGGCTGGGGCGCCAGGCACCGTGACGGGGGCTGAGGGTGGGGGTGACTCCCGGGCCCGCCGCCGCCGCCGCCGCCGCCGGGCTCCCAGAAGGGGGACAGAACAGAAAAAAAAAAAAAAGCCTACGGCACCCGGTATTCCCAGGCGGTCTCCCATCCAAGTACTAACCAGGCCCGACCCTGCTTAGCTTCCGAGATCAGACGAGATCGGGCGCGTTCAGGGTGGTGTGGCCGTAGACGGTGGAGGGCGCCCGTGCCCCGCTCAAGAAGCCGAGCCTCTCTGCGCTTCCCCGCGCCTCCTCCCGCCCCAGGCCCCGCGCCGAAGCTGACCCGCGCGTGGCCGGGACGGGCCTGTTAAGTTCTCTGGCCAGCCGGGTCCCGCGGGCTCCTCGGGACGGTGGTGCCGTGTGGGGCGGGGTGGGGGGCTGTCCACGCACGCACACACACACACACACACACACAAGATGCGCCTCCACTTGTGGACCCGCCAAGGTGGAGACGTTCCAGCCCCCCTCCTCTCCTGGCCTCGCCTCCCTCACCTACACGCCCCCCACCCCCAGCGCGCCGCTGCTGACTGCGCATGCGCGGGCGCTCGCCCTTTGAAGCCAGGGGCCGCCCTCCCCCACAACCCCTTTCAGCTGCGCCCCCGCCCTGCGTGTGGGCTGCCGCCTATCCGCCCGCCCGGGCCAGGGCTGGGGCACAGCGCATGGGGGAGGGGAGCGAGTGTAGGGGCGCCTCTCGGGACGTGTGCCATGCGTGGGGTGCGGTGGGGTGGTTTCGGGGGCGCTGAAGAAATCAGTCCCCTCCATCTCCTACCTCTGGAAAACCCCCAAGCCCTTGCAGAACTGCCGGCACCGCTACCGTGGGGGCCGGGACCCCACTCTGTGTCGTCCTGTGGCCCAGTCCAAGGGGCCTGGGCCTGGCCGGGGGTGGATTGGACCCCGACCACCCTGGGGTGTGGGCTTGCTAAAAATCGGCGATTAGATATTGGATTCGAGGTTCATTGAGGTCATTTCACTAAGGAATGCACCGTAAAGACTTTCCTAATACATTTGTGAGGGTGGCAACAGAGAGAGGATTTTCAAGCTGGCAGAATAGGCGAGGAAAGGCTGAGGAAATTCCCAAACCCAGGAAGGAAGACTTTCTCGAAATGGAAGACAGAAACGAGCAAACAGAAACACCGGTAGCCCGCCCGGATCAGAGTCTGCTCCTAAGAGAAAGTACCCTGAGCAGGTTCACCCGTGGGTCGCGAGCGGCATTCAGCAGAGCGAGGCCCGCACTCTATGCGAAAGACACCTGCGCTCGGGTGTCTGTGGCGGCACAATTCACAATTGCAAAGATGTGGAAGCGACCCGGTTGCCCATCGATCCATGAGTGGATTAATAAAATGTGGTGCCTGACAACCACGGAGTGCTATTCAGCTATGAGAGACAGCGGTGAGAGGGCACCTCTCGTGTTCTCCTGGCCGGAGCTGGAACCCGTCCCGGTAAGCCAAGTAAGTATCCCAAGAATGGACACGCGAGCACCACGTGCGCGCGCTCACCAGCAAATTGGCACGAACTGGTGGACACCTTATGGACATAGAGGAATCACCTTCATCCGGTGGGGGGAGCGGATGGGCATACACATCCATCAGGACTGGGGTGGGTGCGCACCAACTGGGGGATGGGCACGCTCCAAGCTCTGACTCGAGGGGGGAGGCGGGGAAAGGGCGATGTACCTGACCTTGACATTGGTACCCCCACAATACGCTGGAAAAACACGAGAGACAAATGAATAAGAAAACAGGGGGGAGGGGGGCACCGGCAATACATGCAGCCTTAATACTTGTACTCCCATAACCTGCTTGAAAAGAGAGAGAAAAGAAAATGCAATAATAGAGATAAGGGACATTTTTTAAAAAACTGAATCCGAAAAGAAGAGTAAAATGAGGCCTGTCCAGCAGGTCTGGGTGTGACTCCGGATCCCCCAACATGCGGTGCCACCACCAGAGATTCCTGCGTGTAGCCCATAGAACCCCAAAAGCAACGGGACGAGTTCCGGTCACATGCTCCCTCAAAATGACATCCTGGCCTTCTTCTGGAACTCCCTCCCCTCCCAGACTCTCAAGGTTTCCTCCAGCGTGTGGGTTCCCACAGAGCAGACCTTTGGTCTGAGACCTGACAGTCCAGGTGCCACGCCTGCTGCCGCGTGGCGGCGGTGTCGCTGCTCGGGACAAGAGGAGGCCCCACGGAGCAGGCTGGGGCGCCAGGCACCGTGACGGGGGCTGAGGGTGGGGGTGACTCCCGGGCCCGCCGCCGCCGCCGCCGCCGGGCTCCCAGAAGGGGGACAGAACAGAAAAAAAAAAAAAAGCCTACGGCACCCGGTATTCCCAGGCGGTCTCCCATCCAAGTACTAACCAGGCCCGACCCTGCTTAGCTTCCGAGATCAGACGAGATCGGGCGCGTTCAGGGTGGTGTGGCCGTAGACGGTGGAGGGCGCCCGTGCCCCGCTCAAGAAGCCGAGCCTCTCTGCGCTTCCCCGCGCCTCCTCCCGCCCCAGGCCCCGCGCCGAAGCTGACCCGCGCGTGGCCGGGACGGGCCTGTTAAGTTCTCTGGCCAGCCGGGTCCCGCGGGCTCCTCGGGACGGTGGTGCCGTGTGGGGCGGGGTGGGGGGCTGTCCACGCACGCACACACACACACACACACACACAAGATGCGCCTCCACTTGTGGACCCGCCAAGGTGGAGACGTTCCAGCCCCCCTCCTCTCCTGGCCTCGCCTCCCTCACCTACACGCCCCCCACCCCCAGCGCGCCGCTGCTGACTGCGCATGCGCGGGCGCTCGCCCTTTGAAGCCAGGGGCCGCCCTCCCCCACAACCCCTTTCAGCTGCGCCCCCGCCCTGCGTGTGGGCTGCCGCCTATCCGCCCGCCCGGGCCAGGGCTGGGGCACAGCGCATGGGGGAGGGGAGCGAGTGTAGGGGCGCCTCTCGGGACGTGTGCCATGCGTGGGGTGCGGTGGGGTGGTTTCGGGGGCGCTGAAGAAATCAGTCCCCTCCATCTCCTACCTCTGGAAAACCCCCAAGCCCTTGCAGAACTGCCGGCACCGCTACCGTGGGGGCCGGGACCCCACTCTGTGTCGTCCTGTGGCCCAGTCCAAGGGGCCTGGGCCTGGCCGGGGGTGGATTGGACCCCGACCACCCTGGGGTGTGGGCTTGCTAAAAATCGGCGGCGATTAGATATTGGATTCGAGGTTCATTGAGGTCATTTCACTAAGGAATGCACCGTAAAGACTTTCCTAATACATTTGTGAGGGTGGCAACAGAGAGAGGATTTTCAAGCTGGCAGAATAGGCGAGGAAAGGCTGAGGAAATTCCCAAACCCAGGAAGGAAGACTTTCTCGAAATGGAAGACAGAAACGAGCAAACAGAAACACCGGTAGCCCGCCCGGATCAGAGTCTGCTCCTAAGAGAAAGTACCCTGAGCAGGTTCACCCGTGGGTCGCGAGCGGCATTCAGCAGAGCGAGGCCCGCACTCTATGCGAAAGACACCTGCGCTCGGGTGTCTGTGGCGGCACAATTCACAATTGCAAAGATGTGGAAGCGACCCGGTTGCCCATCGATCCATGAGTGGATTAATAAAATGTGGTGCCTGACAACCACGGAGTGCTATTCAGCTATGAGAGACAGCGGTGAGAGGGCACCTCTCGTGTTCTCCTGGCCGGAGCTGGAACCCGTCCCGGTAAGCCAAGTAAGTATCCCAAGAATGGACACGCGAGCACCACGTGCGCGCGCTCACCAGCAAATTGGCACGAACTGGTGGACACCTTATGGACATAGAGGAATCACCTTCATCCGGTGGGGGGAGCGGATGGGCATACACATCCATCAGGACTGGGGTGGGTGCGCACCAACTGGGGGATGGGCACGCTCCAAGCTCTGACTCGAGGGGGGAGGCGGGGAAAGGGCGATGTACCTGACCTTGACATTGGTACCCCCACAATACGCTGGAAAAACACGAGAGACAAATGAATAAGAAAACAGGGGGGAGGGGGGCACCGGCAATACATGCAGCCTTAATACTTGTACTCCCATAACCTGCTTGAAAAGAGAGAGAAAAGAAAATGCAATAATAGAGATAAGGGACATTTTTTAAAAAACTGAATCCGAAAAGAAGAGTAAAATGAGGCCTGTCCAGCAGGTCTGGGTGTGACTCCGGATCCCCCAACATGCGGTGCCACCACCAGAGATTCCTGCGTGTAGCCCATAGAACCCCAAAAGCAACGGGACGAGTTCCGGTCACATGCTCCCTCAAAATGACATCCTGGCCTTCTTCTGGAACTCCCTCCCCTCCCAGACTCTCAAGGTTTCCTCCAGCGTGTGGGTTCCCACAGAGCAGACCTTTGGTCTGAGACCTGACAGTCCAGGTGCCACGCCTGCTGCCGCGTGGCGGCGGTGTCGCTGCTCGGGACAAGAGGAGGCCCCACGGAGCAGGCTGGGGCGCCAGGCACCGTGACGGGGGCTGAGGGTGGGGGTGACTCCCGGGCCCGCCGCCGCCGCCGCCGCCGCCGGGCTCCCAGAAGGGGGACAGAACAGAAAAAAAAAAAAAAGCCTACGGCACCCGGTATTCCCAGGCGGTCTCCCATCCAAGTACTAACCAGGCCCGACCCTGCTTAGCTTCCGAGATCAGACGAGATCGGGCGCGTTCAGGGTGGTGTGGCCGTAGACGGTGGAGGGCGCCCGTGCCCCGCTCAAGAAGCCGAGCCTCTCTGCGCTTCCCCGCGCCTCCTCCCGCCCCAGGCCCCGCGCCGAAGCTGACCCGCGCGTGGCCGGGACGGGCCTGTTAAGTTCTCTGGCCAGCCGGGTCCCGCGGGCTCCTCGGGACGGTGGTGCCGTGTGGGGCGGGGTGGGGGGCTGTCCACGCACGCACACACACACACACACACACACACAAGATGCGCCTCCACTTGTGGACCCGCCAAGGTGGAGACGTTCCAGCCCCCCTCCTCTCCTGGCCTCGCCTCCCTCACCTACACGCCCCCCACCCCCAGCGCGCCGCTGCTGACTGCGCATGCGCGGGCGCTCGCCCTTTGAAGCCAGGGGCCGCCCTCCCCCACAACCCCTTTCAGCTGCGCCCCCGCCCTGCGTGTGGGCTGCCGCCTATCCGCCCGCCCGGGCCAGGGCTGGGGCACAGCGCATGGGGGAGGGGAGCGAGTGTAGGGGCGCCTCTCGGGACGTGTGCCATGCGTGGGGTGCGGTGGGGTGGTTTCGGGGGCGCTGAAGAAATCAGTCCCCTCCATCTCCTACCTCTGGAAAACCCCCAAGCCCTTGCAGAACTGCCGGCACCGCTACCGTGGGGGCCGGGACCCCACTCTGTGTCGTCCTGTGGCCCAGTCCAAGGGGCCTGGGCCTGGCCGGGGGTGGATTGGACCCCGACCACCCTGGGGTGTGGGCTTGCTAAAAATCGGCGATTAGATATTGGATTCGAGGTTCATTGAGGTCATTTCACTAAGGAATGCACCGTAAAGACTTTCCTAATACATTTGTGAGGGTGGCAACAGAGAGAGGATTTTCAAGCTGGCAGAATAGGCGAGGAAAGGCTGAGGAAATTCCCAAACCCAGGAAGGAAGACTTTCTCGAAATGGAAGACAGAAACGAGCAAACAGAAACACCGGTAGCCCGCCCGGATCAGAGTCTGCTCCTAAGAGAAAGTACCCTGAGCAGGTTCACCCGTGGGTCGCGAGCGGCATTCAGCAGAGCGAGGCCCGCACTCTATGCGAAAGACACCTGCGCTCGGGTGTCTGTGGCGGCACAATTCACAATTGCAAAGATGTGGAAGCGACCCGGTTGCCCATCGATCCATGAGTGGATTAATAAAATGTGGTGCCTGACAACCACGGAGTGCTATTCAGCTATGAGAGACAGCGGTGAGAGGGCACCTCTCGTGTTCTCCTGGCCGGAGCTGGAACCCGTCCCGGTAAGCCAAGTAAGTATCCCAAGAATGGACACGCGAGCACCACGTGCGCGCGCTCACCAGCAAATTGGCACGAACTGGTGGACACCTTATGGACATAGAGGAATCACCTTCATCCGGTGGGGGGAGCGGATGGGCATACACATCCATCAGGACTGGGGTGGGTGCGCACCAACTGGGGGATGGGCACGCTCCAAGCTCTGACTCGAGGGGGGAGGCGGGGAAAGGGCGATGTACCTGACCTTGACATTGGTACCCCCACAATACGCTGGAAAAACACGAGAGACAAATGAATAAGAAAACAGGGGGGAGGGGGGCACCGGCAATACATGCAGCCTTAATACTTGTACTCCCATAACCTGCTTGAAAAGAGAGAGAAAAGAAAATGCAATAATAGAGATAAGGGACATTTTTTAAAAAACTGAATCCGAAAAGAAGAGTAAAATGAGGCCTGTCCAGCAGGTCTGGGTGTGACTCCGGATCCCCCAACATGCGGTGCCACCACCAGAGATTCCTGCGTGTAGCCCATAGAACCCCAAAAGCAACGGGACGAGTTCCGGTCACATGCTCCCTCAAAATGACATCCTGGCCTTCTTCTGGAACTCCCTCCCCTCCCAGACTCTCAAGGTTTCCTCCAGCGTGTGGGTTCCCACAGAGCAGACCTTTGGTCTGAGACCTGACAGTCCAGGTGCCACGCCTGCTGCCGCGTGGCGGCGGTGTCGCTGCTCGGGACAAGAGGAGGCCCCACGGAGCAGGCTGGGGCGCCAGGCACCGTGACGGGGGCTGAGGGTGGGGGTGACTCCCGGGCCCGCCGCCGCCGCCGCCGCCGGGCTCCCAGAAGGGGGACAGAACAGAAAAAAAAAAAAAAGCCTACGGCACCCGGTATTCCCAGGCGGTCTCCCATCCAAGTACTAACCAGGCCCGACCCTGCTTAGCTTCCGAGATCAGACGAGATCATCGGGCGCGTTCAGGGTGGTGTGGCCGTAGACGGTGGAGGGCGCCCGTGCCCCGCTCAAGAAGCCGAGCCTCTCTGCGCTTCCCCGCGCCTCCTCCCGCCCCAGGCCCCGCGCCGAAGCTGACCCGCGCGTGGCCGGGACGGGCCTGTTAAGTTCTCTGGCCAGCCGGGTCCCGCGGGCTCCTCGGGACGGTGGTGCCGTGTGGGGCGGGGTGGGGGGCTGTCCACGCACGCACACACACACACACACACACACACAAGATGCGCCTCCACTTGTGGACCCGCCAAGGTGGAGACGTTCCAGCCCCCCTCCTCTCCTGGCCTCGCCTCCCTCACCTACACGCCCCCCACCCCCAGCGCGCCGCTGCTGACTGCGCATGCGCGGGCGCTCGCCCTTTGAAGCCAGGGGCCGCCCTCCCCCACAACCCCTTTCAGCTGCGCCCCCGCCCTGCGTGTGGGCTGCCGCCTATCCGCCCGCCCGGGCCAGGGCTGGGGCACAGCGCATGGGGGAGGGGAGCGAGTGTAGGGGCGCCTCTCGGGACGTGTGCCATGCGTGGGGTGCGGTGGGGTGGTTTCGGGGGCGCTGAAGAAATCAGTCCCCTCCATCTCCTACCTCTGGAAAACCCCCAAGCCCTTGCAGAACTGCCGGCACCGCTACCGTGGGGGCCGGGACCCCACTCTGTGTCGTCCTGTGGCCCAGTCCAAGGGGCCTGGGCCTGGCCGGGGGTGGATTGGACCCCGACCACCCTGGGGTGTGGGCTTGCTAAAAATCGGCGATTAGATATTGGATTCGAGGTTCATTGAGGTCATTTCACTAAGGAATGCACCGTAAAGACTTTCCTAATACATTTGTGAGGGTGGCAACAGAGAGAGGATTTTCAAGCTGGCAGAATAGGCGAGGAAAGGCTGAGGAAATTCCCAAACCCAGGAAGGAAGACTTTCTCGAAATGGAAGACAGAAACGAGCAAACAGAAACACCGGTAGCCCGCCCGGATCAGAGTCTGCTCCTAAGAGAAAGTACCCTGAGCAGGTTCACCCGTGGGTCGCGAGCGGCATTCAGCAGAGCGAGGCCCGCACTCTATGCGAAAGACACCTGCGCTCGGGTGTCTGTGGCGGCACAATTCACAATTGCAAAGATGTGGAAGCGACCCGGTTGCCCATCGATCCATGAGTGGATTAATAAAATGTGGTGCCTGACAACCACGGAGTGCTATTCAGCTATGAGAGACAGCGGTGAGAGGGCACCTCTCGTGTTCTCCTGGCCGGAGCTGGAACCCGTCCCGGTAAGCCAAGTAAGTATCCCAAGAATGGACACGCGAGCACCACGTGCGCGCGCTCACCAGCAAATTGGCACGAACTGGTGGACACCTTATGGACATAGAGGAATCACCTTCATCCGGTGGGGGGAGCGGATGGGCATACACATCCATCAGGACTGGGGTGGGTGCGCACCAACTGGGGGATGGGCACGCTCCAAGCTCTGACTCGAGGGGGGAGGCGGGGAAAGGGCGATGTACCTGACCTTGACATTGGTACCCCCACAATACGCTGGAAAAACACGAGAGACAAATGAATAAGAAAACAGGGGGGAGGGGGGCACCGGCAATACATGCAGCCTTAATACTTGTACTCCCATAACCTGCTTGAAAAGAGAGAGAAAAGAAAATGCAATAATAGAGATAAGGGACATTTTTTAAAAAACTGAATCCGAAAAGAAGAGTAAAATGAGGCCTGTCCAGCAGGTCTGGGTGTGACTCCGGATCCCCCAACATGCGGTGCCACCACCAGAGATTCCTGCGTGTAGCCCATAGAACCCCAAAAGCAACGGGACGAGTTCTGGTCACATGCTCCCTCAAAATGACATCCTGGCCTTCTTCTGGAACTCCCTCCCCTCCCAGACTCTCAAGGTTTCCTCCAGCGTGTGGGTTCCCACAGAGCAGACCTTTGGTCTGAGACCTGACAGTCCAGGTGCCACGCCTGCTGCCGCGTGGCGGCGGTGTCGCTGCTCGGGACAAGAGGAGGCCCCACGGAGCAGGCTGGGGCGCCAGGCACCGTGACGGGGGCTGAGGGTGGGGGTGACTCCCGGGCCCGCCGCCGCCGCCGCCGCCGGGCTCCCAGAAGGGGGACAGAACAGAAAAAAAAAAAAAAAGCCTACGGCACCCGGTATTCCCAGGCGGTCTCCCATCCAAGTACTAACCAGGCCCGACCCTGCTTAGCTTCCGAGATCAGACGAGATCGGGCGCGTTCAGGGTGGTGTGGCCGTAGACGGTGGAGGGCGCCCGTGCCCCGCTCAAGAAGCCGAGCCTCTCTGCGCTTCCCCGCGCCTCCTCCCGCCCCAGGCCCCGCGCCGAAGCTGACCCGCGCGTGGCCGGGACGGGCCTGTTAAGTTCTCTGGCCAGCCGGGTCCCGCGGGCTCCTCGGGACGGTGGTGCCGTGTGGGGCGGGGTGGGGGGCTGTCCACGCACGCACACACACACACACACACACAAGATGCGCCTCCACTTGTGGACCCGCCAAGGTGGAGACGTTCCAGCCCCCCTCCTCTCCTGGCCTCGCCTCCCTCACCTACACGCCCCCCACCCCCAGCGCGCCGCTGCTGACTGCGCATGCGCGGGCGCTCGCCCTTTGAAGCCAGGGGCCGCCCTCCCCCACAACCCCTTTCAGCTGCGCCCCCGCCCTGCGTGTGGGCTGCCGCCTATCCGCCCGCCCGGGCCAGGGCTGGGGCACAGCGCATGGGGGAGGGGAGCGAGTGTAGGGGCGCCTCTCGGGACGTGTGCCATGCGTGGGGTGCGGTGGGGTGGTTTCGGGGGCGCTGAAGAAATCAGTCCCCTCCATCTCCTACCTCTGGAAAACCCCCAAGCCCTTGCAGAACTGCCGGCACCGCTACCGTGGGGGCCGGGACCCCACTCTGTGTCGTCCTGTGGCCCAGTCCAAGGGGCCTGGGCCTGGCCGGGGGTGGATTGGACCCCGACCACCCTGGGGTGTGGGCTTGCTAAAAATCGGCGATTAGATATTGGATTCGAGGTTCATTGAGGTCATTTCACTAAGGAATGCACCGTAAAGACTTTCCTAATACATTTGTGAGGGTGGCAACAGAGAGAGGATTTTCAAGCTGGCAGAATAGGCGAGGAAAGGCTGAGGAAATTCCCAAACCCAGGAAGGAAGACTTTCTCGAAATGGAAGACAGAAACGAGCAAACAGCTGCTCCTAAGAGAAAGTACCCTGAGCAGGTTCACCCGTGGGTCGCGAGCGGCATTCAGCAGAGCGAGGCCCGCACTCTATGCGAAAGACACCTGCGCTCGGGTGTCTGTGGCGGCACAATTCACAATTGCAAAGATGTGGAAGCGACCCGGTTGCCCATCGATCCATGAGTGGATTAATAAAATGTGGTGCCTGACAACCACGGAGTGCTATTCAGCTATGAGAGACAGCGGTGAGAGGGCACCTCTCGTGTTCTCCTGGCCGGAGCTGGAACCCGTCCCGGTAAGCCAAGTAAGTATCCCAAGAATGGACACGCGAGCACCACGTGCGCGCGCTCACCAGCAAATTGGCACGAACTGGTGGACACCTTATGGACATAGAGGAATCACCTTCATCCGGTGGGGGGAGCGGATGGGCATACACATCCATCAGGACTGGGGTGGGTGCGCACCAACTGGGGGATGGGCACGCTCCAAGCTCTGACTCGAGGGGGGAGGCGGGGAAAGGGCGATGTACCTGACCTTGACATTGGTACCCCCACAATACGCTGGAAAAACACGAGAGACAAATGAATAAGAAAACAGGGGGGAGGGGGGCACCGGCAATACATGCAGCCTTAATACTTGTACTCCCATAACCTGCTTGAAAAGAGAGAGAAAAGAAAATGCAATAATAGAGATAAGGGACATTTTTTAAAAAACTGAATCCGAAAAGAAGAGTAAAATGAGGCCTGTCCAGCAGGTCTGGGTGTGACTCCGGATCCCCCAACATGCGGTGCCACCACCAGAGATTCCTGCGTGTAGCCCATAGAACCCCAAAAGCAACGGGACGAGTTCTGGTCACATGCTCCCTCAAAATGACATCCTGGCCTTCTTCTGGAACTCCCTCCCCTCCCAGACTCTCAAGGTTTCCTCCAGCGTGTGGGTTCCCACAGAGCAGACCTTTGGTCTGAGACCTGACAGTCCAGGTGCCACGCCTGCTGCCGCGTGGCGGCGGTGTCGCTGCTCGGGACAAGAGGAGGCCCCACGGAGCAGGCTGGGGCGCCAGGCACCGTGACGGGGGCTGAGGGTGGGGGTGACTCCCGGGCCCGCCGCCGCCGCCGCCGCCGGGCTCCCAGAAGGGGGACAGAACAGAAAAAAAAAAAAAAAGCCTACGGCACCCGGTATTCCCAGGCGGTCTCCCATCCAAGTACTAACCAGGCCCGACCCTGCTTAGCTTCCGAGATCAGACGAGATCGGGCGCGTTCAGGGTGGTGTGGCCGTAGACGGTGGAGGGCGCCCGTGCCCCGCTCAAGAAGCCGAGCCTCTCTGCGCTTCCCCGCGCCTCCTCCCGCCCCAGGCCCCGCGCCGAAGCTGACCCGCGCGTGGCCGGGACGGGCCTGTTAAGTTCTCTGGCCAGCCGGGTCCCGCGGGCTCCTCGGGACGGTGGTGCCGTGTGGGGCGGGGTGGGGGGCTGTCCACGCACGCACACACACACACACACACACAAGATGCGCCTCCACTTGTGGACCCGCCAAGGTGGAGACGTTCCAGCCCCCCTCCTCTCCTGGCCTCGCCTCCCTCACCTACCCGCCCCCCACCCCCAGCGCGCCGCTGCTGACTGCGCATGCGCGGGCGCTCGCCCTTTGAAGCCAGGGGCCGCCCTCCCCCACAACCCCTTTCAGCTGCGCCCCCGCCCTGCGTGTGGGCTGCCGCCTATCCGCCCGCCCGGGCCAGGGCTGGGGCACAGCGCATGGGGGAGGGGAGCGAGTGTAGGGGCGCCTCTCGGGACGTGTGCCATGCGTGGGGTGCGGTGGGGTGGTTTCGGGGGCGCTGAAGAAATCAGTCCCCTCCATCTCCTACCTCTGGAAAACCCCCAAGCCCTTGCAGAACTGCCGGCACCGCTACCGTGGGGGCCGGGACCCCACTCTGTGTCGTCCTGTGGCCCAGTCCAAGGGGCCTGGGCCTGGCCGGGGGTGGATTGGACCCCGACCACCCTGGGGTGTGGGCTTGCTAAAAATCGGCGATTAGATATTGGATTCGAGGTTCATTGAGGTCATTTCACTAAGGAATGCACCGTAAAGACTTTCCTAATACATTTGTGAGGGTGGCAACAGAGAGAGGATTTTCAAGCTGGCAGAATAGGCGAGGAAAGGCTGAGGAAATTCCCAAACCCAGGAAGGAAGACTTTCTCGAAATGGAAGACAGAAACGAGCAAACAGAAACACCGGTAGCCCGCCCGGATCAGAGTCTGCTCCTAAGAGAAAGTACCCTGAGCAGGTTCACCCGTGGGTCGCGAGCGGCATTCAGCAGAGCGAGGCCCGCACTCTATGCGAAAGACACCTGCGCTCGGGTGTCTGTGGCGGCACAATTCACAATTGCAAAGATGTGGAAGCGACCCGGTTGCCCATCGATCCATGAGTGGATTAATAAAATGTGGTGCCTGACAACCACGGAGTGCTATTCAGCTATGAGAGACAGCGGTGAGAGGGCACCTCTCGTGTTCTCCTGGCCGGAGCTGGAACCCGTCCCGGTAAGCCAAGTAAGTATCCCAAGAATGGACACGCGAGCACCACGTGCGCGCGCTCACCAGCAAATTGGCACGAACTGGTGGACACCTTATGGACATAGAGGAATCACCTTCATCCGGTGGGGGGAGCGGATGGGCATACACATCCATCAGGACTGGGGTGGGTGCGCACCAACTGGGGGATGGGCACGCTCCAAGCTCTGACTCGAGGGGGGAGGCGGGGAAAGGGCGATGTACCTGACCTTGACATTGGTACCCCCACAATACGCTGGAAAAACACGAGAGACAAATGAATAAGAAAACAGGGGGGAGGGGGGCACCGGCAATACATGCAGCCTTAATACTTGTACTCCCATAACCTGCTTGAAAAGAGAGAGAAAAGAAAATGCAATAATAGAGATAAGGGACATTTTTTAAAAAACTGAATCCGAAAAGAAGAGTAAAATGAGGCCTGTCCAGCAGGTCTGGGTGTGACTCCGGATCCCCCAACATGCGGTGCCACCACCAGAGATTCCTGCGTGTAGCCCATAGAACCCCAAAAGCAACGGGACGAGTTCTGGTCACATGCTCCCTCAAAATGACATCCTGGCCTTCTTCTGGAACTCCCTCCCCTCCCAGACTCTCAAGGTTTCCTCCAGCGTGTGGGTTCCCACAGAGCAGACCTTTGGTCTGAGACCTGACAGTCCAGGTGCCACGCCTGCTGCCGCGTGGCGGCGGTGTCGCTGCTCGGGACAAGAGGAGGCCCCACGGAGCAGGCTGGGGCGCCAGGCACCGTGACGGGGGCTGAGGGTGGGGGTGACTCCCGGGCCCGCCGCCGCCGCCGCCGCCGGGCTCCCAGAAGGGGGACAGAACAGAAAAAAAAAAAAAAAGCCTACGGCACCCGGTATTCCCAGGCGGTCTCCCATCCAAGTACTAACCAGGCCCGACCCTGCTTAGCTTCCGAGATCAGACGAGATCGGGCGCGTTCAGGGTGGTGTGGCCGTAGACGGTGGAGGGCGCCCGTGCCCCGCTCAAGAAGCCGAGCCTCTCTGCGCTTCCCCGCGCCTCCTCCCGCCCCAGGCCCCGCGCCGAAGCTGACCCGCGCGTGGCCGGGACGGGCCTGTTAAGTTCTCTGGCCAGCCGGGTCCCGCGGGCTCCTCGGGACGGTGGTGCCGTGTGGGGCGGGGTGGGGGGCTGTCCACGCACGCACACACACACACACACACACAAGATGCGCCTCCACTTGTGGACCCGCCAAGGTGGAGACGTTCCAGCCCCCCTCCTCTCCTGGCCTCGCCTCCCTCACCTACCCGCCCCCCACCCCCAGCGCGCCGCTGCTGACTGCGCATGCGCGGGCGCTCGCCCTTTGAAGCCAGGGGCCGCCCTCCCCCACAACCCCTTTCAGCTGCGCCCCCGCCCTGCGTGTGGGCTGCCGCCTATCCGCCCGCCCGGGCCAGGGCTGGGGCACAGCGCATGGGGGAGGGGAGCGAGTGTAGGGGCGCCTCTCGGGACGTGTGCCATGCGTGGGGTGCGGTGGGGTGGTTTCGGGGGCGCTGAAGAAATCAGTCCCCTCCATCTCCTACCTCTGGAAAACCCCCAAGCCCTTGCAGAACTGCCGGCACCGCTACCGTGGGGGCCGGGACCCCACTCTGTGTCGTCCTGTGGCCCAGTCCAAGGGGCCTGGGCCTGGCCGGGGGTGGATTGGACCCCGACCACCCTGGGGTGTGGGCTTGCTAAAAATCGGCGATTAGATATTGGATTCGAGGTTCATTGAGGTCATTTCACTAAGGAATGCACCGTAAAGACTTTCCTAATACATTTGTGAGGGTGGCAACAGAGAGAGGATTTTCAAGCTGGCAGAATAGGCGAGGAAAGGCTGAGGAAATTCCCAAACCCAGGAAGGAAGACTTTCTCGAAATGGAAGACAGAAACGAGCAAACAGAAACACCGGTAGCCCGCCCGGATCAGAGTCTGCTCCTAAGAGAAAGTACCCTGAGCAGGTTCACCCGTGGGTCGCGAGCGGCATTCAGCAGAGCGAGGCCCGCACTCTATGCGAAAGACACCTGCGCTCGGGTGTCTGTGGCGGCACAATTCACAATTGCAAAGATGTGGAAGCGACCCGGTTGCCCATCGATCCATGAGTGGATTAATAAAATGTGGTGCCTGACAACCACGGAGTGCTATTCAGCTATGAGAGACAGCGGTGAGAGGGCACCTCTCGTGTTCTCCTGGCCGGAGCTGGAACCCGTCCCGGTAAGCCAAGTAAGTATCCCAAGAATGGACACGCGAGCACCACGTGCGCGCGCTCACCAGCAAATTGGCACGAACTGGTGGACACCTTATGGACATAGAGGAATCACCTTCATCCGGTGGGGGGAGCGGATGGGCATACACATCCATCAGGACTGGGGTGGGTGCGCACCAACTGGGGGATGGGCACGCTCCAAGCTCTGACTCGAGGGGGGAGGCGGGGAAAGGGCGATGTACCTGACCTTGACATTGGTACCCCCACAATACGCTGGAAAAACACGAGAGACAAATGAATAAGAAAACAGGGGGGAGGGGGGCACCGGCAATACATGCAGCCTTAATACTTGTACTCCCATAACCTGCTTGAAAAGAGAGAGAAAAGAAAATGCAATAATAGAGATAAGGGACATTTTTTAAAAAACTGAATCCGAAAAGAAGAGTAAAATGAGGCCTGTCCAGCAGGTCTGGGTGTGACTCCGGATCCCCCAACATGCGGTGCCACCACCAGAGATTCCTGCGTGTAGCCCATAGAACCCCAAAAGCAACGGGACGAGTTCTGGTCACATGCTCCCTCAAAATGACATCCTGGCCTTCTTCTGGAACTCCCTCCCCTCCCAGACTCTCAAGGTTTCCTCCAGCGTGTGGGTTCCCACAGAGCAGACCTTTGGTCTGAGACCTGACAGTCCAGGTGCCACGCCTGCTGCCGCGTGGCGGCGGTGTCGCTGCTCGGGACAAGAGGAGGCCCCACGGAGCAGGCTGGGGCGCCAGGCACCGTGACGGGGGCTGAGGGTGGGGGTGACTCCCGGGCCCGCCGCCGCCGCCGCCGCCGGGCTCCCAGAAGGGGGACAGAACAGAAAAAAAAAAAAAAAGCCTACGGCACCCGGTATTCCCAGGCGGTCTCCCATCCAAGTACTAACCAGGCCCGACCCTGCTTAGCTTCCGAGATCAGACGAGATCGGGCGCGTTCAGGGTGGTGTGGCCGTAGACGGTGGAGGGCGCCCGTGCCCCGCTCAAGAAGCCGAGCCTCTCTGCGCTTCCCCGCGCCTCCTCCCGCCCCAGGCCCCGCGCCGAAGCTGACCCGCGCGTGGCCGGGACGGGCCTGTTAAGTTCTCTGGCCAGCCGGGTCCCGCGGGCTCCTCGGGACGGTGGTGCCGTGTGGGGCGGGGTGGGGGGCTGTCCACGCACGCACACACACACACACACACACAAGATGCGCCTCCACTTGTGGACCCGCCAAGGTGGAGACGTTCCAGCCCCCCTCCTCTCCTGGCCTCGCCTCCCTCACCTACCCGCCCCCCACCCCCAGCGCGCCGCTGCTGACTGCGCATGCGCGGGCGCTCGCCCTTTGAAGCCAGGGGCCGCCCTCCCCCACAACCCCTTTCAGCTGCGCCCCCGCCCTGCGTGTGGGCTGCCGCCTATCCGCCCGCCCGGGCCAGGGCTGGGGCACAGCGCATGGGGGAGGGGAGCGAGTGTAGGGGCGCCTCTCGGGACGTGTGCCATGCGTGGGGTGCGGTGGGGTGGTTTCGGGGGCGCTGAAGAAATCAGTCCCCTCCATCTCCTACCTCTGGAAAACCCCCAAGCCCTTGCAGAACTGCCGGCACCGCTACCGTGGGGGCCGGGACCCCACTCTGTGTCGTCCTGTGGCCCAGTCCAAGGGGCCTGGGCCTGGCCGGGGGTGGATTGGACCCCGACCACCCTGGGGTGTGGGCTTGCTAAAAATCGGCGATTAGATATTGGATTCGAGGTTCATTGAGGTCATTTCACTAAGGAATGCACCGTAAAGACTTTCCTAATACATTTGTGAGGGTGGCAACAGAGAGAGGATTTTCAAGCTGGCAGAATAGGCGAGGAAAGGCTGAGGAAATTCCCAAACCCAGGAAGGAAGACTTTCTCGAAATGGAAGACAGAAACGAGCAAACAGAAACACCGGTAGCCCGCCCGGATCAGAGTCTGCTCCTAAGAGAAAGTACCCTGAGCAGGTTCACCCGTGGGTCGCGAGCGGCATTCAGCAGAGCGAGGCCCGCACTCTATGCGAAAGACACCTGCGCTCGGGTGTCTGTGGCGGCACAATTCACAATTGCAAAGATGTGGAAGCGACCCGGTTGCCCATCGATCCATGAGTGGATTAATAAAATGTGGTGCCTGACAACCACGGAGTGCTATTCAGCTATGAGAGACAGCGGTGAGAGGGCACCTCTCGTGTTCTCCTGGCCGGAGCTGGAACCCGTCCCGGTAAGCCAAGTAAGTATCCCAAGAATGGACACGCGAGCACCACGTGCGCGCGCTCACCAGCAAATTGGCACGAACTGGTGGACACCTTATGGACATAGAGGAATCACCTTCATCCGGTGGGGGGAGCGGATGGGCATACACATCCATCAGGACTGGGGTGGGTGCGCACCAACTGGGGGATGGGCACGCTCCAAGCTCTGACTCGAGGGGGGAGGCGGGGAAAGGGCGATGTACCTGACCTTGACATTGGTACCCCCACAATACGCTGGAAAAACACGAGAGACAAATGAATAAGAAAACAGGGGCGAGGGGGGCACCGGCAATACATGCAGCCTTAATACTTGTACTCCCATAACCTGCTTGAAAAGAGAGAGAAAAGAAAATGCAATAATAGAGATAAGGGACATTTTTTAAAAAACTGAATCCGAAAAGAAGAGTAAAATGAGGCCTGTCCAGCAGGTCTGGGTGTGACTCCGGATCCCCCAACATGCGGTGCCACCACCAGAGATTCCTGCGTGTAGCCCATAGAACCCCAAAAGCAACGGGACGAGTTCTGGTCACATGCTCCCTCAAAATGACATCCTGGCCTTCTTCTGGAACTCCCTCCCCTCCCAGACTCTCAAGGTTTCCTCCAGCGTGTGGGTTCCCACAGAGCAGACCTTTGGTCTGAGACCTGACAGTCCAGGTGCCACGCCTGCTGCCGCGTGGCGGCGGTGTCGCTGCTCGGGACAAGAGGAGGCCCCACGGAGCAGGCTGGGGCGCCAGGCACCGTGACGGGGGCTGAGGGTGGGGGTGACTCCCGGGCCCGCCGCCGCCGCCGCCGCCGGGCTCCCAGAAGGGGGACAGAACAGAAAAAAAAAAAAAAAGCCTACGGCACCCGGTATTCCCAGGCGGTCTCCCATCCAAGTACTAACCAGGCCCGACCCTGCTTAGCTTCCGAGATCAGACGAGATCGGGCGCGTTCAGGGTGGTGTGGCCGTAGACGGTGGAGGGCGCCCGTGCCCCGCTCAAGAAGCCGAGCCTCTCTGCGCTTCCCCGCGCCTCCTCCCGCCCCAGGCCCCGCGCCGAAGCTGACCCGCGCGTGGCCGGGACGGGCCTGTTAAGTTCTCTGGCCAGCCGGGTCCCGCGGGCTCCTCGGGACGGTGGTGCCGTGTGGGGCGGGGTGGGGGGCTGTCCACGCACGCACACACACACACACACACACAAGATGCGCCTCCACTTGTGGACCCGCCAAGGTGGAGACGTTCCAGCCCCCCTCCTCTCCTGGCCTCGCCTCCCTCACCTACCCGCCCCCCACCCCCAGCGCGCCGCTGCTGACTGCGCATGCGCGGGCGCTCGCCCTTTGAAGCCAGGGGCCGCCCTCCCCCACAACCCCTTTCAGCTGCGCCCCCGCCCTGCGTGTGGGCTGCCGCCTATCCGCCCGCCCGGGCCAGGGCTGGGGCACAGCGCATGGGGGAGGGGAGCGAGTGTAGGGGCGCCTCTCGGGACGTGTGCCATGCGTGGGGTGCGGTGGGGTGGTTTCGGGGGCGCTGAAGAAATCAGTCCCCTCCATCTCCTACCTCTGGAAAACCCCCAAGCCCTTGCAGAACTGCCGGCACCGCTACCGTGGGGGCCGGGACCCCACTCTGTGTCGTCCTGTGGCCCAGTCCAAGGGGCCTGGGCCTGGCCGGGGGTGGATTGGACCCCGACCACCCTGGGGTGTGGGCTTGCTAAAAATCGGCGATTAGATATTGGATTCGAGGTTCATTGAGGTCATTTCACTAAGGAATGCACCGTAAAGACTTTCCTAATACATTTGTGAGGGTGGCAACAGAGAGAGGATTTTCAAGCTGGCAGAATAGGCGAGGAAAGGCTGAGGAAATTCCCAAACCCAGGAAGGAAGACTTTCTCGAAATGGAAGACAGAAACGAGCAAACAGAAACACCGGTAGCCCGCCCGGATCAGAGTCTGCTCCTAAGAGAAAGTACCCTGAGCAGGTTCACCCGTGGGTCGCGAGCGGCATTCAGCAGAGCGAGGCCCGCACTCTATGCGAAAGACACCTGCGCTCGGGTGTCTGTGGCGGCACAATTCACAATTGCAAAGATGTGGAAGCGACCCGGTTGCCCATCGATCCATGAGTGGATTAATAAAATGTGGTGCCTGACAACCACGGAGTGCTATTCAGCTATGAGAGACAGCGGTGAGAGGGCACCTCTCGTGTTCTCCTGGCCGGAGCTGGAACCCGTCCCGGTAAGCCAAGTAAGTATCCCAAGAATGGACACGCGAGCACCACGTGCGCGCGCTCACCAGCAAATTGGCACGAACTGGTGGACACCTTATGGACATAGAGGAATCACCTTCATCCGGTGGGGGGAGCGGATGGGCATACACATCCATCAGGACTGGGGTGGGTGCGCACCAACTGGGGGATGGGCACGCTCCAAGCTCTGACTCGAGGGGGGAGGCGGGGAAAGGGCGATGTACCTGACCTTGACATTGGTACCCCCACAATACGCTGGAAAAACACGAGAGACAAATGAATAAGAAAACAGGGGCGAGGGGGGCACCGGCAATACATGCAGCCTTAATACTTGTACTCCCATAACCTGCTTGAAAAGAGAGAGAAAAGAAAATGCAATAATAGAGATAAGGGACATTTTTTAAAAAACTGAATCCGAAAAGAAGAGTAAAATGAGGCCTGTCCAGCAGGTCTGGGTGTGACTCCGGATCCCCCAACATGCGGTGCCACCACCAGAGATTCCTGCGTGTAGCCCATAGAACCCCAAAAGCAACGGGACGAGTTCTGGTCACATGCTCCCTCAAAATGACATCCTGGCCTTCTTCTGGAACTCCCTCCCCTCCCAGACTCTCAAGGTTTCCTCCAGCGTGTGGGTTCCCACAGAGCAGACCTTTGGTCTGAGACCTGACAGTCCAGGTGCCACGCCTGCTGCCGCGTGGCGGCGGTGTCGCTGCTCGGGACAAGAGGAGGCCCCACGGAGCAGGCTGGGGCGCCAGGCACCGTGACGGGGGCTGAGGGTGGGGGTGACTCCCGGGCCCGCCGCCGCCGCCGCCGCCGGGCTCCCAGAAGGGGGACAGAACAGAAAAAAAAAAAAAAAGCCTACGGCACCCGGTATTCCCAGGCGGTCTCCCATCCAAGTACTAACCAGGCCCGACCCTGCTTAGCTTCCGAGATCAGACGAGATCGGGCGCGTTCAGGGTGGTGTGGCCGTAGACGGTGGAGGGCGCCCGTGCCCCGCTCAAGAAGCCGAGCCTCTCTGCGCTTCCCCGCGCCTCCTCCCGCCCCAGGCCCCGCGCCGAAGCTGACCCGCGCGTGGCCGGGACGGGCCTGTTAAGTTCTCTGGCCAGCCGGGTCCCGCGGGCTCCTCGGGACGGTGGTGCCGTGTGGGGCGGGGTGGGGGGCTGTCCACGCACGCACACACACACACACACACACAAGATGCGCCTCCACTTGTGGACCCGCCAAGGTGGAGACGTTCCAGCCCCCCTCCTCTCCTGGCCTCGCCTCCCTCACCTACCCGCCCCCCACCCCCAGCGCGCCGCTGCTGACTGCGCATGCGCGGGCGCTCGCCCTTTGAAGCCAGGGGCCGCCCTCCCCCACAACCCCTTTCAGCTGCGCCCCCGCCCTGCGTGTGGGCTGCCGCCTATCCGCCCGCCCGGGCCAGGGCTGGGGCACAGCGCATGGGGGAGGGGAGCGAGTGTAGGGGCGCCTCTCGGGACGTGTGCCATGCGTGGGGTGCGGTGGGGTGGTTTCGGGGGCGCTGAAGAAATCAGTCCCCTCCATCTCCTACCTCTGGAAAACCCCCAAGCCCTTGCAGAACTGCCGGCACCGCTACCGTGGGGGCCGGGACCCCACTCTGTGTCGTCCTGTGGCCCAGTCCAAGGGGCCTGGGCCTGGCCGGGGGTGGATTGGACCCCGACCACCCTGGGGTGTGGGCTTGCTAAAAATCGGCGATTAGATATTGGATTCGAGGTTCATTGAGGTCATTTCACTAAGGAATGCACCGTAAAGACTTTCCTAATACATTTGTGAGGGTGGCAACAGAGAGAGGATTTTCAAGCTGGCAGAATAGGCGAGGAAAGGCTGAGGAAATTCCCAAACCCAGGAAGGAAGACTTTCTCGAAATGGAAGACAGAAACGAGCAAACAGAAACACCGGTAGCCCGCCCGGATCAGAGTCTGCTCCTAAGAGAAAGTACCCTGAGCAGGTTCACCCGTGGGTCGCGAGCGGCATTCAGCAGAGCGAGGCCCGCACTCTATGCGAAAGACACCTGCGCTCGGGTGTCTGTGGCGGCACAATTCACAATTGCAAAGATGTGGAAGCGACCCGGTTGCCCATCGATCCATGAGTGGATTAATAAAATGTGGTGCCTGACAACCACGGAGTGCTATTCAGCTATGAGAGACAGCGGTGAGAGGGCACCTCTCGTGTTCTCCTGGCCGGAGCTGGAACCCGTCCCGGTAAGCCAAGTAAGTATCCCAAGAATGGACACGCGAGCACCACGTGCGCGCGCTCACCAGCAAATTGGCACGAACTGGTGGACACCTTATGGACATAGAGGAATCACCTTCATCCGGTGGGGGGAGCGGATGGGCATACACATCCATCAGGACTGGGGTGGGTGCGCACCAACTGGGGGATGGGCACGCTCCAAGCTCTGACTCGAGGGGGGAGGCGGGGAAAGGGCGATGTACCTGACCTTGACATTGGTACCCCCACAATACGCTGGAAAAACACGAGAGACAAATGAATAAGAAAACAGGGGGGAGGGGGGCACCGGCAATACATGCAGCCTTAATACTTGTACTCCCATAACCTGCTTGAAAAGAGAGAGAAAAGAAAATGCAATAATAGAGATAAGGGACATTTTTTAAAAAACTGAATCCGAAAAGAAGAGTAAAATGAGGCCTGTCCAGCAGGTCTGGGTGTGACTCCGGATCCCCCAACATGCGGTGCCACCACCAGAGATTCCTGCGTGTAGCCCATAGAACCCCAAAAGCAACGGGACGAGTTCTGGTCACATGCTCCCTCAAAATGACATCCTGGCCTTCTTCTGGAACTCCCTCCCCTCCCAGACTCTCAAGGTTTCCTCCAGCGTGTGGGTTCCCACAGAGCAGACCTTTGGTCTGAGACCTGACAGTCCAGGTGCCACGCCTGCTGCCGCGTGGCGGCGGTGTCGCTGCTCGGGACAAGAGGAGGCCCCACGGAGCAGGCTGGGGCGCCAGGCACCGTGACGGGGGCTGAGGGTGGGGGTGACTCCCGGGCCCGCCGCCGCCGCCGCCGCCGGGCTCCCAGAAGGGGGACAGAACAGAAAAAAAAAAAAAAAGCCTACGGCACCCGGTATTCCCAGGCGGTCTCCCATCCAAGTACTAACCAGGCCCGACCCTGCTTAGCTTCCGAGATCAGACGAGATCGGGCGCGTTCAGGGTGGTGTGGCCGTAGACGGTGGAGGGCGCCCGTGCCCCGCTCAAGAAGCCGAGCCTCTCTGCGCTTCCCCGCGCCTCCTCCCGCCCCAGGCCCCGCGCCGAAGCTGACCCGCGCGTGGCCGGGACGGGCCTGTTAAGTTCTCTGGCCAGCCGGGTCCCGCGGGCTCCTCGGGACGGTGGTGCCGTGTGGGGCGGGGTGGGGGGCTGTCCACGCACGCACACACACACACACACACACAAGATGCGCCTCCACTTGTGGACCCGCCAAGGTGGAGACGTTCCAGCCCCCCTCCTCTCCTGGCCTCGCCTCCCTCACCTACCCGCCCCCCACCCCCAGCGCGCCGCTGCTGACTGCGCATGCGCGGGCGCTCGCCCTTTGAAGCCAGGGGCCGCCCTCCCCCACAACCCCTTTCAGCTGCGCCCCCGCCCTGCGTGTGGGCTGCCGCCTATCCGCCCGCCCGGGCCAGGGCTGGGGCACAGCGCATGGGGGAGGGGAGCGAGTGTAGGGGCGCCTCTCGGGACGTGTGCCATGCGTGGGGTGCGGTGGGGTGGTTTCGGGGGCGCTGAAGAAATCAGTCCCCTCCATCTCCTACCTCTGGAAAACCCCCA
Source organism: Microcebus murinus (assembly GCF_040939455.1). NCBI lineage: Eukaryota > Metazoa > Chordata > Mammalia > Primates > Cheirogaleidae > Microcebus > Microcebus murinus. The sequence goes on along the minus strand of NW_027439021.1, from coordinate 6,932 downwards.
AGCCCTTGCAGAACTGCCGGCACCGCTACCGTGGGGGCCGGGACCCCACTCTGTGTCGTCCTGTGGCCCAGTCCAAGGGGCCTGGGCCTGGCCGGGGGTGGATTGGACCCCGACCACCCTGGGGTGTGGGCTTGCTAAAAATCGGCGATTAGATATTGGATTCGAGGTTCATTGAGGTCATTTCACTAAGGAATGCACCGTAAAGACTTTCCTAATACATTTGTGAGGGTGGCAACAGAGAGAGGATTTTCAAGCTGGCAGAATAGGCGAGGAAAGGCTGAGGAAATTCCCAAACCCAGGAAGGAAGACTTTCTCGAAATGGAAGACAGAAACGAGCAAACAGAAACACCGGTAGCCCGCCCGGATCAGAGTCTGCTCCTAAGAGAAAGTACCCTGAGCAGGTTCACCCGTGGGTCGCGAGCGGCATTCAGCAGAGCGAGGCCCGCACTCTATGCGAAAGACACCTGCGCTCGGGTGTCTGTGGCGGCACAATTCACAATTGCAAAGATGTGGAAGCGACCCGGTTGCCCATCGATCCATGAGTGGATTAATAAAATGTGGTGCCTGACAACCACGGAGTGCTATTCAGCTATGAGAGACAGCGGTGAGAGGGCACCTCTCGTGTTCTCCTGGCCGGAGCTGGAACCCGTCCCGGTAAGCCAAGTAAGTATCCCAAGAATGGACACGCGAGCACCACGTGCGCGCGCTCACCAGCAAATTGGCACGAACTGGTGGACACCTTATGGACATAGAGGAATCACCTTCATCCGGTGGGGGGAGCGGATGGGCATACACATCCATCAGGACTGGGGTGGGTGCGCACCAACTGGGGGATGGGCACGCTCCAAGCTCTGACTCGAGGGGGGAGGCGGGGAAAGGGCGATGTACCTGACCTTGACATTGGTACCCCCACAATACGCTGGAAAAACACGAGAGACAAATGAATAAGAAAACAGGGGGGAGGGGGGCACCGGCAATACATGCAGCCTTAATACTTGTACTCCCATAACCTGCTTGAAAAGAGAGAGAAAAGAAAATGCAATAATAGAGATAAGGGACATTTTTTAAAAAACTGAATCCGAAAAGAAGAGTAAAATGAGGCCTGTCCAGCAGGTCTGGGTGTGACTCCGGATCCCCCAACATGCGGTGCCACCACCAGAGATTCCTGCGTGTAGCCCATAGAACCCCAAAAGCAACGGGACGAGTTCTGGTCACATGCTCCCTCAAAATGACATCCTGGCCTTCTTCTGGAACTCCCTCCCCTCCCAGACTCTCAAGGTTTCCTCCAGCGTGTGGGTTCCCACAGAGCAGACCTTTGGTCTGAGACCTGACAGTCCAGGTGCCACGCCTGCTGCCGCGTGGCGGCGGTGTCGCTGCTCGGGACAAGAGGAGGCCCCACGGAGCAGGCTGGGGCGCCAGGCACCGTGACGGGGGCTGAGGGTGGGGGTGACTCCCGGGCCCGCCGCCGCCGCCGCCGCCGGGCTCCCAGAAGGGGGACAGAACAGAAAAAAAAAAAAAAGCCTACGGCACCCGGTATTCCCAGGCGGTCTCCCATCCAAGTACTAACCAGGCCCGACCCTGCTTAGCTTCCGAGATCAGACGAGATCGGGCGCGTTCAGGGTGGTGTGGCCGTAGACGGTGGAGGGCGCCCGTGCCCCGCTCAAGAAGCCGAGCCTCTCTGCGCTTCCCCGCGCCTCCTCCCGCCCCAGGCCCCGCGCCGAAGCTGACCCGCGCGTGGCCGGGACGGGCCTGTTAAGTTCTCTGGCCAGCCGGGTCCCGCGGGCTCCTCGGGACGGTGGTGCCGTGTGGGGCGGGGTGGGGGGCTGTCCACGCACGCACACACACACACACACACACAAGATGCGCCTCCACTTGTGGACCCGCCAAGGTGGAGACGTTCCAGCCCCCCTCCTCTCCTGGCCTCGCCTCCCTCACCTACCCGCCCCCCACCCCCAGCGCGCCGCTGCTGACTGCGCATGCGCGGGCGCTCGCCCTTTGAAGCCAGGGGCCGCCCTCCCCCACAACCCCTTTCAGCTGCGCCCCCGCCCTGCGTGTGGGCTGCCGCCTATCCGCCCGCCCGGGCCAGGGCTGGGGCACAGCGCATGGGGGAGGGGAGCGAGTGTAGGGGCGCCTCTCGGGACGTGTGCCATGCGTGGGGTGCGGTGGGGTGGTTTCGGGGGCGCTGAAGAAATCAGTCCCCTCCATCTCCTACCTCTGGAAAACCCCCAAGCCCTTGCAGAACTGCCGGCACCGCTACCGTGGGGGCCGGGACCCCACTCTGTGTCGTCCTGTGGCCCAGTCCAAGGGGCCTGGGCCTGGCCGGGGGTGGATTGGACCCCGACCACCCTGGGGTGTGGGCTTGCTAAAAATCGGCGATTAGATATTGGATTCGAGGTTCATTGAGGTCATTTCACTAAGGAATGCACCGTAAAGACTTTCCTAATACATTTGTGAGGGTGGCAACAGAGAGAGGATTTTCAAGCTGGCAGAATAGGCGAGGAAAGGCTGAGGAAATTCCCAAACCCAGGAAGGAAGACTTTCTCGAAATGGAAGACAGAAACGAGCAAACAGAAACACCGGTAGCCCGCCCGGATCAGAGTCTGCTCCTAAGAGAAAGTACCCTGAGCAGGTTCACCCGTGGGTCGCGAGCGGCATTCAGCAGAGCGAGGCCCGCACTCTATGCGAAAGACACCTGCGCTCGGGTGTCTGTGGCGGCACAATTCACAATTGCAAAGATGTGGAAGCGACCCGGTTGCCCATCGATCCATGAGTGGATTAATAAAATGTGGTGCCTGACAACCACGGAGTGCTATTCAGCTATGAGAGACAGCGGTGAGAGGGCACCTCTCGTGTTCTCCTGGCCGGAGCTGGAACCCGTCCCGGTAAGCCAAGTAAGTATCCCAAGAATGGACACGCGAGCACCACGTGCGCGCGCTCACCAGCAAATTGGCACGAACTGGTGGACACCTTATGGACATAGAGGAATCACCTTCATCCGGTGGGGGGAGCGGATGGGCATACACATCCATCAGGACTGGGGTGGGTGCGCACCAACTGGGGGATGGGCACGCTCCAAGCTCTGACTCGAGGGGGGAGGCGGGGAAAGGGCGATGTACCTGACCTTGACATTGGTACCCCCACAATACGCTGGAAAAACACGAGAGACAAATGAATAAGAAAACAGGGGGGAGGGGGGCACCGGCAATACATGCAGCCTTAATACTTGTACTCCCATAACCTGCTTGAAAAGAGAGAGAAAAGAAAATGCAATAATAGAGATAAGGGACATTTTTTAAAAAACTGAATCCGAAAAGAAGAGTAAAATGAGGCCTGTCCAGCAGGTCTGGGTGTGACTCCGGATCCCCCAACATGCGGTGCCACCACCAGAGATTCCTGCGTGTAGCCCATAGAACCCCAAAAGCAACGGGACGAGTTCTGGTCACATGCTCCCTCAAAATGACATCCTGGCCTTCTTCTGGAACTCCCTCCCCTCCCAGACTCTCAAGGTTTCCTCCAGCGTGTGGGTTCCCACAGAGCAGACCTTTGGTCTGAGACCTGACAGTCCAGGTGCCACGCCTGCTGCCGCGTGGCGGCGGTGTCGCTGCTCGGGACAAGAGGAGGCCCCACGGAGCAGGCTGGGGCGCCAGGCACCGTGACGGGGGCTGAGGGTGGGGGTGACTCCCGGGCCCGCCGCCGCCGCCGCCGCCGGGCTCCCAGAAGGGGGACAGAACAGAAAAAAAAAAAAAAGCCTACGGCACCCGGTATTCCCAGGCGGTCTCCCATCCAAGTACTAACCAGGCCCGACCCTGCTTAGCTTCCGAGATCAGACGAGATCGGGCGCGTTCAGGGTGGTGTGGCCGTAGACGGTGGAGGGCGCCCGTGCCCCGCTCAAGAAGCCGAGCCTCTCTGCGCTTCCCCGCGCCTCCTCCCGCCCCAGGCCCCGCGCCGAAGCTGACCCGCGCGTGGCCGGGACGGGCCTGTTAAGTTCTCTGGCCAGCCGGGTCCCGCGGGCTCCTCGGGACGGTGGTGCCGTGTGGGGCGGGGTGGGGGGCTGTCCACGCACGCACACACACACACACACACACAAGATGCGCCTCCACTTGTGGACCCGCCAAGGTGGAGACGTTCCAGCCCCCCTCCTCTCCTGGCCTCGCCTCCCTCACCTACACGCCCCCCACCCCCAGCGCGCCGCTGCTGACTGCGCATGCGCGGGCGCTCGCCCTTTGAAGCCAGGGGCCGCCCTCCCCCACAACCCCTTTCAGCTGCGCCCCCGCCCTGCGTGTGGGCTGCCGCCTATCCGCCCGCCCGGGCCAGGGCTGGGGCACAGCGCATGGGGGAGGGGAGCGAGTGTAGGGGCGCCTCTCGGGACGTGTGCCATGCGTGGGGTGCGGTGGGGTGGTTTCGGGGGCGCTGAAGAAATCAGTCCCCTCCATCTCCTACCTCTGGAAAACCCCCAAGCCCTTGCAGAACTGCCGGCACCGCTACCGTGGGGGCCGGGACCCCACTCTGTGTCGTCCTGTGGCCCAGTCCAAGGGGCCTGGGCCTGGCCGGGGGTGGATTGGACCCCGACCACCCTGGGGTGTGGGCTTGCTAAAAATCGGCGATTAGATATTGGATTCGAGGTTCATTGAGGTCATTTCACTAAGGAATGCACCGTAAAGACTTTCCTAATACATTTGTGAGGGTGGCAACAGAGAGAGGATTTTCAAGCTGGCAGAATAGGCGAGGAAAGGCTGAGGAAATTCCCAAACCCAGGAAGGAAGACTTTCTCGAAATGGAAGACAGAAACGAGCAAACAGAAACACCGGTAGCCCGCCCGGATCAGAGTCTGCTCCTAAGAGAAAGTACCCTGAGCAGGTTCACCCGTGGGTCGCGAGCGGCATTCAGCAGAGCGAGGCCCGCACTCTATGCGAAAGACACCTGCGCTCGGGTGTCTGTGGCGGCACAATTCACAATTGCAAAGATGTGGAAGCGACCCGGTTGCCCATCGATCCATGAGTGGATTAATAAAATGTGGTGCCTGACAACCACGGAGTGCTATTCAGCTATGAGAGACAGCGGTGAGAGGGCACCTCTCGTGTTCTCCTGGCCGGAGCTGGAACCCGTCCCGGTAAGCCAAGTAAGTATCCCAAGAATGGACACGCGAGCACCACGTGCGCGCGCTCACCAGCAAATTGGCACGAACTGGTGGACACCTTATGGACATAGAGGAATCACCTTCATCCGGTGGGGGGAGCGGATGGGCATACACATCCATCAGGACTGGGGTGGGTGCGCACCAACTGGGGGATGGGCACGCTCCAAGCTCTGACTCGAGGGGGGAGGCGGGGAAAGGGCGATGTACCTGACCTTGACATTGGTACCCCCACAATACGCTGGAAAAACACGAGAGACAAATGAATAAGAAAACAGGGGGGAGGGGGGCACCGGCAATACATGCAGCCTTAATACTTGTACTCCCATAACCTGCTTGAAAAGAGAGAGAAAAGAAAATGCAATAATAGAGATAAGGGACATTTTTTAAAAAACTGAATCCGAAAAGAAGAGTAAAATGAGGCCTGTCCAGCAGGTCTGGGTGTGACTCCGGATCCCCCAACATGCGGTGCCACCACCAGAGATTCCTGCGTGTAGCCCATAGAACCCCAAAAGCAACGGGACGAGTTCTGGTCACATGCTCCCTCAAAATGACATCCTGGCCTTCTTCTGGAACTCCCTCCCCTCCCAGACTCTCAAGGTTTCCTCCAGCGTGTGGGTTCCCACAGAGCAGACCTTTGGTCTGAGACCTGACAGTCCAGGTGCCACGCCTGCTGCCGCGTGGCGGCGGTGTCGCTGCTCGGGACAAGAGGAGGCCCCACGGAGCAGGCTGGGGCGCCAGGCACCGTGACGGGGGCTGAGGGTGGGGGTGACTCCCGGGCCCGCCGCCGCCGCCGCCGCCGGGCTCCCAGAAGGGGGACAGAACAGAAAAAAAAAAAAAAGCCTACGGCACCCGGTATTCCCAGGCGGTCTCCCATCCAAGTACTAACCAGGCCCGACCCTGCTTAGCTTCCGAGATCAGACGAGATCGGGCGCGTTCAGGGTGGTGTGGCCGTAGACGGTGGAGGGCGCCCGTGCCCCGCTCAAGAAGCCGAGCCTCTCTGCGCTTCCCCGCGCCTCCTCCCGCCCCAGGCCCCGCGCCGAAGCTGACCCGCGCGTGGCCGGGACGGGCCTGTTAAGTTCTCTGGCCAGCCGGGTCCCGCGGGCTCCTCGGGACGGTGGTGCCGTGTGGGGCGGGGTGGGGGGCTGTCCACGCACGCACACACACACACACACACACAAGATGCGCCTCCACTTGTGGACCCGCCAAGGTGGAGACGTTCCAGCCCCCCTCCTCTCCTGGCCTCGCCTCCCTCACCTACACGCCCCCCACCCCCAGCGCGCCGCTGCTGACTGCGCATGCGCGGGCGCTCGCCCTTTGAAGCCAGGGGCCGCCCTCCCCCACAACCCCTTTCAGCTGCGCCCCCGCCCTGCGTGTGGGCTGCCGCCTATCCGCCCGCCCGGGCCAGGGCTGGGGCACAGCGCATGGGGGAGGGGAGCGAGTGTAGGGGCGCCTCTCGGGACGTGTGCCATGCGTGGGGTGCGGTGGGGTGGTTTCGGGGGCGCTGAAGAAATCAGTCCCCTCCATCTCCTACCTCTGGAAAACCCCCAAGCCCTTGCAGAACTGCCGGCACCGCTACCGTGGGGGCCGGGACCCCACTCTGTGTCGTCCTGTGGCCCAGTCCAAGGGGCCTGGGCCTGGCCGGGGGTGGATTGGACCCCGACCACCCTGGGGTGTGGGCTTGCTAAAAATCGGCGATTAGATATTGGATTCGAGGTTCATTGAGGTCATTTCACTAAGGAATGCACCGTAAAGACTTTCCTAATACATTTGTGAGGGTGGCAACAGAGAGAGGATT
>NW_027439020.1:0-56132 GCF_040939455.1 Microcebus murinus | reverse complement strand
TGCCGGAGAAATGAAAACATTCTCAGATAAGCAAAAATATAGAATAAAGACTGAGGGAATTCACCAAGACAAAACCAGTCCTTTATGAAATACTCAAAACAATGTTACCCACGGATCAGCATAATAAACACTCACGTCTGTAAATCCATTCAAAAGCTAAAGATCAAAGGCCAGATACCACAAGGGCTCAAGGAGAAAACAAAGCAAAAAAGTTCAACCCAACATAATGAACAGAAATCTGCCCCGCCTATCAGTTATCTCAATAAAGGTGAATAGCTTTAACTCCCCACTCAAGAGACATAGGCTGGCCAAATGGATAATAAAAATACAAGCCAAGTATCTTCTCTCTTCAGGAAACACATCTAACCTGGAAGGATGCAGTTAAACTAAAGGTAAAGGGGCGGAGATCAATATTTCAAGCAAATGGAAGCCAAAAGAGAGCTGGCGTGGCAGTGCTGATTACCACTTAGTTTTTAAATCAACAAAAGTAATAAAAGACAAAGAAGGTCGCCATATAATGGTGAAGGATACAGTTGAACAAGAAGACATAACAATTCTAAATATATATGTACCCAACCTAGGTGCATCCAGATTCATAAAGCAAACTCTACTTGATCTAAACAAATGGATAAACAACAACACCATAATACCCAGAGACTTTAAAACCCACTGACAGCATAGGACAGATCCTCCAAACAAAAAATCAATAAAGAAATAATGGACTTAAAGAGAACTCTAGAAAAATGGGCCTGACTGACATTGACAGAACATTCTACCCAAAACCCACTGAATATACCTTCTTCTCATCAGCTCATGGGTCATTCTCTAAGATTGACCATATCCTAAGACACAAAGAATGTCTCAAACAATTTTAAAAAATGGAAATTATACCATGTATCTTTTCAGATCACAATGGAATAAATGTAGAAATCAACCCTAACAGGAACTCTCATTTCTACACAAAGACATGGAAACTAAACAAACTTCTGCTGAATGATCACTTAATAAATGAGGAAATAAATATGGAAATCAAAAGATTCTTTGAAGTAGATGACAAAGGAGATACAAGTTATCAAAACCTGTGGGATAAAGCTAAAGCAGGCCTGAGAGAAAAGTTTATTTTCATAAATGCTTATATCCAAAAGTTGAAAAGATCACAAAGAGACAACTTAATGAATCATCACAAAGAACTGGAAAAAGAAGAACAGACCGATCCCAAACCCAGAAGAAAAAGTGAAATCATAAAGATCAAATCAGAACTAAGTGAAATTGACAACAGGGAAACTATACGGAAGATTAATAAAACAAAAAGTTAGTTCTTGGAAAAAAATAAACAAACTTGACACATCATTGGCTAGACTAATGAATAGCAGAAAAGAAAAATCTCTAATAAGCTCCATCGGAATAATAAAGGAGAAATTGCAACTGATGCCCCAGAGATAATATATAATTTATGAATACTACAAATGCCTCTATACACACAAAATGGAAAATGTTGAGGAAATGAACAATTTCTTAGAAACACACAGCATCCCTAGGCTCAACCAGGAAGAAATAGAATTCCTGAACAGATCAATATCAAGTACTGAAATACTTGATATTTCAAGCAATAAAAACCTTCCTAAAAAGAAAAGTCTTGGACCAGATGGTTTCACACCCGAATTTTACCACACCTACAAAGAAGAACTGTTGCCAATCCTGCAGAAATTATTCCACAACATTGAGAAGGATGGAATCCTCCCCAACACATTTTATGAAGTGAACATTACCATGATTCCAAAACCAGGAAAGATGCAACAAAAAAAGAAAACTACAGACCAATATCCCTTTTGAATATAGATACAAAAATTCTGAACAAAATTCTAGCTAACCAAATCTACGTGCTTATTATAGAAAATAATCCATCACAACCAAGTGGGCTTCATCCCAGAGATCCAGGGATCATTCAACATATGGAAATCTATAAATTTAATTCACCACATAAACAGAAGCAAATACAAAGACCATATGATTCTCCTTATCAATACATGCAGGAAAAGCATTTGACAAAATTCAAAACCCTTTTATGACACTCAACAATATAGGCATAGATGGGTCTTACCTAAAAATGATACAAGCCATATATTACAGACCCACAGCCAATATCATACTGAATGGGGAAAAATTGAAAGCATTCCCACTTGGAACTGGAAAAAGACAAGGTTTCCCTTTATCTCCACTTCTATTAAACATAGTGCTGGAAGTCCTTGATACAGCAATCAGACAAGAGAGTGGAATTAGGGGCGTCCAAATGGGAGCAAAATAGATCAAACTTTCACTCTTCGTTGATCACATGATATTATACCTAGAATACCCCAAGGATTCAACCAAGAGACTCCTTGAACTTATGAATGAATCTGGTAAAGTCTCAGGATACAAAATCAATACACAGAAATCAAAGGCATTCATATACGCCAGCAACAGTCAAAGTGAGAACCAAATCAAAGACTTAATTCCCTTCAAAACAGCAACAAAGAAAATGAAGTACCTAGGAATATATTTAAGGAGGTAAAAGACGTCTACAGGGAGAACTATGAAACACTGAAGAAAGAAGTAGCAGAGTATGTAAACAGGTGGAAGAATATACCATGGTCATAGATCAGCAGAATCAACATTGTTAAATATCTAAAATCCTGATATAAAACCATCCTCATATAGCCATCTAATCTTTGACAAAGTAGACAAAAATATACGCTGGGGAAAAGAATCCCTTTTCAATAAATGGTGCTGGGAAAACTGGATAGCCACCTGTAGAAGGCTAAAACAGGACCCACACCTTTCACCTCTCACAAAAACGAACTCACGCTGGATAACAGACTTAAACCTAAGGTATGAAACTATTAGAACTCTAGAGGAAAAAGTTGGAAACACTCTCCTAGATATTGGCCTGGGCAAAGAGTTTATGAAGAAGTCCCCAAAGAGAATCACGGCAGCAACAAAAATAAATAAATGGGACATGATCAAACTACAAAGCTTCTGCACAGCCAAAGAAATAGTCATGAAAGTAAACAGACAATCTACAGAATGGGAGAAAATTTTTGCATCCTATGCATCCGATAAGGGACTGATAACTAGAATATACTTAGAAATCATGAAAATCAGGAAGAAAAAAATCAAATAACCCCATTAAAAAGCGGACAAAGGACTTGAACAGAAACTTCTCTAAAGAAGACAGAAGAATGGCCAACAAACATATGAAAAAATGCTCAACATCTCTAATCATCAGGGAAATGCAAATCAAAACCACAATGAGATATCACTTAACTCCAGTGAGAATGGCCTTTATCAAAAAACTCCAAACAATAAATGCTGGCGTGGTTGCGGAGAGAGAGGAACACTCCTACACTGCTGGTGGGACTGCAAACTAGTTCAACCTCTGTGGAAAGCAATATGGAGATACCTTAAAGCGATACAAGTGAATCTACCATTTGATCCAGCAATCCCATTGCTGGGCATCTACCCAAATGATCCAATGACACTCTACAAAAAAGACACCTGCACTCGAATGTTTATAGCAGCCCAATTCATAATTGCAAGGCTGTGGAAACAGCCCAAGTGCCCATCAATCCAAGAATGGATTAATAAATTGTGGTATATGTATACCATGGAGTACTATTCAGCTGTAAGAAACAATGGTGATATAGCACATCTTATATTTTCCTGGTTAGAGCTGGAACCCATACTACTAAGTGAAGTATCCCAAGAATGGAAAAACAAGCACCAGATATATTCTCCAGCAAACTGGTATTAACTGAGTAGCACCTAAGTGGACACATAGGTACTACAGTAATAGGGTATTGGGCAGGTGGGAGGGGGAGGGGGGCGGGCATATACGTACATAATGAGTGAGATGTGCACCATCTGGGAGATGGTCATGATGGAGACTCAGACTTGTGGGGGGAGGGGGGAAATGGGCATTTATTGAAACCTTAAAATCTGTACCCCCAGAATATGCTGAAATAAAAAGAAAATATATCTATACTACCCAAAAGTTACGTACAGAATCAATGCAATCCCTATTAAAATACCAGCATCATTTTAAACAGATATAGAAGTAATAGTTTTACACTTTGTATGGAGCCAAAGAAGACCCCATATAGCAAAATCAATCCTAGGCAATAAAAACAAAATAGAAGGTATCAATTTACCAGATTATAACTATACTACAAGGCTATAGTAATTAAAACAGCTTTCAACTGGCACAATAGGGACATTGAGCTGTGGAACAGAACAGAGAACCCAGATATAAAGCCATCTTCATATAGCCAACTAATCTTTGACAAAGCAGACAAAAACATACACTGGGGAAAATAATCTTTATTCAATAAATGGTGCTGAGAAAACTGGATAGTCACATGTAGAGGACTGAAACAGGACCCACACCTTTCACTTCTCACAAAAATCAACTCAAGCTGGGTAACAGACTTGGACCTTAGGTGTGAAACTATTAGAATTCTACAGGAAAACTTTGGAAATACTCTTCTAGACATTGGCCTAGGCAAAGAATTTGTAAAGAAGACCCCAAAGGCAACCACAGCAGCAACAAAAATAAATAAATGGGACCCGATCAAATTGAAAAAGCTTCTGCACAGCCAAAGAAACTGTCAAGAGGAAACATACAACCCACAGAATGGGAGAAAATTTTTGCAAGGTGTACACCCGATAACGGGCTGATAACTAGAATTTATTTAGAACTCAGGAAAATCGTCAAGGAAAAATCAGAAACCCTATCAAAAAGCGGGCAAAGGACATTAGCAGAAAGTTTTCAAAAGAAGATAGAATAAAAGTCAACAAACATATGAAAAAATGCTCAACATCTCTAATCATCAGGGAAATGCAAATCAAAACTGCAAGGAGATATCACTTATCTCCAGTGAGAATGGCCTTTATCAAAAAGTCCGTAAACCATAAATGTTTGCATGGATTTGGGGAGATAGGAACACTTCTACACTGCTGATGGGACTTCAAACTAGTTCCACCTCTGTGGAAAGCAATATGGAGATACCTTAAAGCGATACAAGTAGATGTACCATTTGATCCAGCAATTCCACTACTGAGCATCTACCCAAAAGATCAAATGGCACTCTGCACATGGGACACCTGCACTCGAATATTTATAGCAGCACAGCTCACAATCGCAAAGGTGTGGAAACAACCCAAGTGCCCATCAATACATGAGTGGATTAATAAAATGTGGTATATGTATACCATGGAGTACTACTCAGCTTTAAGAAACAATGGTGATATAGCACCTCTTGTATTTTCCTGGATAGAGATGGAACCCATTCTACTAAGTGAAGTATCTCAAGAATGGAAAAACAAGCACCACATGTACTCACCTGCAAATTGGTATTAACGGATCAACTCCTATGTGGACATATAGGAATAACATTGATTGGGTGTCAGGCGGGTGAGAGGGGGGAGAAGGGGATGGGTATATACAAACATAATGAGTGAGATGTGCAATGTTTGGGTCATGGTCCTGCTTGAAGCTCTGACTCAAGGGGGGAAGGGGGCATGGGCATTGTATTTAACCTTAACATTCATACCCCCATAATATGCTGAAATAATAAAAAAATGGAAAAAAATATTAAAAATCACCTTTTTTGAGATGGCTTGAGTTTTAGGTGAGTAATGGTGCTTGGGCTTATCTTGAGTCTATTAGTTTTGCTAATCTGCCAGTGTACCTACCAAACGATGGATTGATTGATTTTCTTTCTGAACTTTTATGAAATAGGTTTTAAAGGCAAATGCTCTGTTGCTGTCTGTATCACCGTTTTCCAACTACTCTCTTTTTGAAACTTGTTAAATTCAAAAATTATTTCTGCAGCCATTTAATTTGTTCCATTAATTCAAATATTGATTTCACTTTTCCTAGGGACATAAAATAGATGACACATGTTTATATCAGAGAGCTTTAGAATGCTTTGTACTTTCTCAATTAGAGCCTTCTCTATTAATTCAAAAGTACTTACACAAAGTTAGATGGGGTGGATTTATGTTCCTAAACTCCTTCCCCCTTTTCTTCCTTTACTTTCTTCTCCTCTTCCTTCCTTTTGGGTACAGAAAACAGACATATTAAGCACCTACTGTGTATCAGGCCTTGTACGAGATGTTTTCAGGTGCATTTATTCATCACAAACTATTTTGAAGTAGGATGTATTATCATTGTTTTACTAATAAGAAAACTGAGGGTCACTGAGGTTCAATGACTCATTCTAGTTTGTATGACTAGTGCATCTTCCCTGCACATGCCTGCTTTCTTTGGTGTACCGAACTCAAATCAGCCCCCCTCAAATCCATTTTATTTGGATCCCCAAATCCAACTTAGTAAATGGAAACAACTTTAACCATTTGCATTGTAATTTATAAGAACATGTTAATTTTTCCTCTAGCTTTCTGTGGAAACCTGAGAATTATAGATGAATATAGTGAAGAAAATAAAAATTATAATCATATCATGCAGAAATAACTCCTAATATTATAGTGAATGTCCCTCCAATACAAAGCACATTTACATATATCATTTGTGTTTCCCAGGAACCCTATATGATATCATATCCATTACACACTAGAGGAAGCTGAAGTTCAGAAAGATATGGACCTTACCCAAAGTATATGATTGGAATGTGGTTGAAGCCAGGTGTACCCCTAGGGTTGATTCTAGTGTGAAGTTGATTTTGCCACATAAGCAATATCTCTTAAAGACAAAGAAAGAACTTCTCAGGCATCATTTATCCTCATCATTTGAGCATATGTCAATGTTTCATAAATACAAATCCTGTCCTAGCCCCACTAATGATTATGTGCCAAGTACTCAAATTAAGCCAGTATTCTTTTGTAGTCCTACGAGGTCATAGGATGGCCTCCAAAGAGGTGCCTCATTGGCAGTGTCTAATATATAGAATGGATTCTGATGACTTGTTTCTTCCACAGCCTTTGTCCAAGACTGAGAATACAACTCATGTCCTAGCTTGCCACCAACTTGGAAACAGGCCTCTTAGGAGTTTCATAAATGCACTGGGGATCTGAATCCAAGTCTTGGTTTCCTCTTGGCACATGTAAATATTCAATGAATACTTAGTACTGGTGGGTACTTGAACGTACCATCATAGTCTGATGGCCTTTAAAAACAGGCACTTTGGGAGGAGGGTGGATCAAGATGGCGGACGAGAAACACCAACAGACAGACAGTCTCTCCAGAAAAGACAGCTTCTAGCAGAAAGTAGAAAAAAGAAGCAAGAAGACGAGCATACAGTGGATGAGGGCCAGAAGGAGGGGTACCTAGACTCCGGGAGACTCCACGGGAGGAGGCTGCGGAGGAGAACTGGAGGCTGAGACCACCGGAGCAGCCCGGACACCAGCAGCAAGGGTAGGTGATTTTGCCGATTCCCCTCCCCTGCATATGGGACTGCTGGTGGGCTCCTCAGCAGGTGGAGAAACTTGCGGAAACCAGCCCAGAGACAGGCGCCGCCAGCCAGCGGTGAGCCTGTAGCGGACGTGGCAGCAGGCTGCAACTTCCTCCGGGCACCTCCGTGTGCACAGACCCTAGAAGCACAGAAGACGCAATATTGCCCCCTCCTCCCCTCCGCTGACCCTACCCGCGGCTGCCCAGAGAGACAATACAGCCACCAGCCAGAGGCACCTACAGGGAAAAGGACCTTCCCTTATGGGACCCTACAGCTGACTCAGGAGAACTCAGACTGTGAGCTCCCTAGCTGCCAGCTCTCCCAGGTGCTGCTGGCACAGTGTTCCCAGGAGAACGGTGCAGACTCAGAGGCTGAGAGACACAGACCCAGCTTGGGTTCCCTGTGGGTGAACTGGGACCGAAACTCCTCTCCCTGGTGGGGCTACAGTTTGAACTCTGGGACCCAGAGGTCGGACCTGCAGACCAGATTCCGTGCACCGAGTCTAGCATTGCCCGTGGCACAGAAGGGTTATACGTGAATAGCTTACTGAGGTGTGTGTACCTTCAGGGGCAGATCAGAGTCCTAGATGTCAACCATCCTCCAAAAAGGAGGCCATAAGTGCAGCTCAGGAGGCATTCCTACGCAGGGAATCTCCCTGCCTACATCACAGTCCGGGGAGGCCTGGTGGCTTGTGGTCTGGCCTGCTGGCAGAGACCCAGGAGTAGCTGCGGAGTTGGGGAGGGTGGAAAGAAGCGAGGCCAGCTCCAGACTGTGGGTCCCAGACAGCCCCACCCCGACACCCAGACTTTCTGGCTGAGCAGGAACATTCCAGCCCTGCCCTGACACCTTTTCCTGGAAGCAGAGAACAGAACTTTGACCCCTGCTAATGACATTGGTGATGCCTGAGGGCAGGCTTACCCAACCCAGCTCCGCCTAGAACAAGAGCTGATAACAGGACACAAAATCAACAGCATACCCTGTTCCTCCATGCAAGCGCCACATACTGACAGGGACAGCATCCTGCACAGCCTTTTCACGGCACCCACTGACTCAATATACAGGGAGTGGTCAAATCTCACCCACAGACACCACCTTAATGGCTCAGAAACTAAACAAGGTGTGTGAATACCTGAACAAAAACCTAAAGGAAAGAAACGCAACTGAATCGACATGGGAAGAAATCAGCGAAGGAACTCAGGAAATATGAAGAACCAAATGGAAAACACACCCCCAAAGAGGAGCACCAGCCCCCATAGAAACGGACACCAACCAAAATCAGGCAACCAATATGACAGAAGAGGAATTTCGTATGTGGATCATAAGAACACTCACCGACCTGCATGAACAACTCAATAACCAACACAAAGAAACCACAAAAAGCCTCCAGGACCTAGAAGAAAAGTTCACTAAAGAAATAGACACTATGAAGAAAAGATTAACCGAACTCCTGGAAATGAAGAATCAATTCAGGGAACTACAAAATGCAGCAGAAAGTGACAAGAACGGGGTAGATCAAACAGAAGAAAGAATCTCAGAGATTGAAGATAACATCCTCCAACTAAATAAAACCGTCTCAGAGATAGAGCAGAGAAACAAGAGAAAAGAGCAAAGCCTACAAGAGCTGTGGGATTATGTGAAGAAACCTAATGTGAGGGTCATAGTGTTACCAGAAGGGGAAGAAGACAACACTGTCGGGTTGGACAAGCTATTTGAAGATATAATGGAGGAAAATTTCCCAGGCCTTGCTCAAAATCTCGATATACAAGTTCAAAGAGCCCAGCAGACCCCTGGGAGATTCAATGCAAACAGGAAGACGTCACAACATTCAGTCATCAGACTGACCAAAGTATCAACCAAAGAGGCCCTTCTAAGAGCTGTAAGACAAAAGAAGCAAGTAACATACAAAGGAAAGCCAATTCGAATAACACCAGACTTCTCTAATGAGTCTTTACAAGCAAGGAGAGACTGGAGCCCCATTCTCACTCTTCTGAAACAAAACAATGCCCAGACTAGAATCTTATTCCCTGCAAAACTAAGCTTTATATATGAAGGAGAAATAAAGACATTCTCAGACAAGCAAAGGCTCAGAGAATTCACCAAGACAAGACCAGCCCTACAAGAACTACTCAAAACAGTGTTACGCATGGAGCACCATAACAAAAACTCACGAATATAAAAACAACCAAAACCCAAAGATTAAAGGACAGATAATACAAAGGTTCAAGAGAGAAATCAAATCAACAACATCCAACCCAACAGAATGAACAGTAATATACCTTACCTATCAGTTCTTTCAATGAATGTGAATGGCGTAACTCTCTACTCAAGAGACATAGGCTGGCTGAATGGATAAGAAAATACAGGCCAAGTATATGCTGTCTACAGGAAACACATCTAACCGGCAAGGATTCATGTAGACTAAAAGTAAAAGGATAGAGATGAGTACTCCAGGCAAGTGGAAGCCAAAAGAAGGCTGATGTGGCAGTTCTAATTTCAGACAGTTTAGTCTTTAAACCGACAAAAGTAGTGAAAGTAAAAGAGGGTCATTATATAATGGAGAAGGGCACACTTCAACAAGAAGAAATAACATTTTAAATATATATGCACCCAAAATAGGTGCACCCAGATTCATAAAGCAAACCTTACTGGATGTAAGCAAATGGATTAATTGCAACTCTATAATCACCGGAGATTTCAACACCCCACTGATGACACAAGACAGCTCCTCCAAGCAGAAAATTAATAAAGAAATAATGAGTTTAAACAAAACCCTGGAACAATTGGGTCTGACTGACATCTACAGGAGATTCTACCCAAAATCCACTGAATATACATTCTTCTCATCAGCTCACGGGACATCCTCTAAGATTGACCATAACCTTGGACAGAAAGTAAATCTCAAGAAATTTTAAAAAATAGAAATCATACTATGTATGTTCTCAGATCACAGTGGAATAAAAGTAGAAATCAACACTAACAGAAACTCACATTTCTATAAAACGTGGAAATTAAACAACCTCCTACTAAATGATTACTTCATAAATGAAGAAATCAAGATGGAAATAAAAAAATTCTATAAAGAAAACAACAATGGAGAGACAAGTTATCAACTCCTCTGGGACACAGCTAAAGCAGTTCTGAGAGGAAGATTTATCTCCATAAATGCCTATAACCAAAATTCAAAAAGATCACAAATAGACAATCTAATGAAATGACTCAAAGAGTTGGAAAAAAAAACAGACCAACCTCCAACCCAGCAGAAGAAGTGAAATCAACAAGATCAAATGAGAACTAAATGAAATTGAAAACAGGGAAGCTATTCAGGAAATTAATTAAACAAAAAGTTGGTTCTTTGAATAAATAAACAAAATTGGCACACCACTGGCTAAGCTAACGAAAAGCAGAAAAGAGAAATCTCTAATAAGCTCAATCAGGAATAAAAAAGGAGATATCACAACTGATCCCAAAGAGATACAAGATACAATTTATGAATACTACAAAAATCTTTATGCACACAAACTGGAAAATGTGGAGGAAATGGACAAATTTCTAGAAACACACAGCCTCCCTAGGCTCAACAAGGAAGAAATAGATTCCATGAACAGACCAATCTCAACAGCTGAAATAGAAACAGCAATTAAAAATCTCCCTAAAAAGAAAAGTCCCGGTCCAGATGGCTTCACACCTGAATTTTACCATACTTACAAAGAAGAACTAGTATCTATCTTGCAGAAACTATTCCACAACATCGAGAAGAACGGAAACCTGACACCTTTTATGAAGCGAATATTACTCTGATACCAAAACCAGGAAAGGATGCAACAAAAAAAGAAAACTACAGACCAATATCCCTAATGAATATAGATGCAAAAATTTTCAACAAAATCTTAGCTAACCGAATCCAGACACTTATCAAAAAAATAATCCACCACGACCAAGTGGGCTTCATCCCAGGGATGCAGGGATGGTTCAACATATGTAAATCTATAAATGCAATTCACCACATAAACAGAAGCAAAAACAAAGACCACATGATTCTTTCAATAGATGCAGAAAAAGCTTTTGACAAAATTCAACACTGTTTCATGATACGAACACTTAAGAAAATAGGCATAGAAGGGACATACCTAAAAATGATACAAACCATATATGACAGACCCATAGCCAAGATCATACTGAATGGGGAAAAACTTAAAGCATTCCCACTTAGAACTGGAACCAGACAAGGCTGCCCACTATCTCCACTTCTGTTCAACATAGTGCTGGAAGTCTTGGCTACAGCAATCAGACAGGAAAATGGAATCAAAGGTATCCAAATAGGGGCAGAAGAGATCAAACTTTCACTGTTTGCTGATGATATGATATTGTATCTAGAAAACCCCAAGGATTCAACCAAGAAACTCCTGGAAGTGATCAATGAATTTAGTAAAGTCTCAGGATACAAAATCAATACACAGAAATCAGAGGCATTCATATACGCCAACAACAATCTAATTGAGAACCAAATCAAAGACTCAATTCCCTTCACAATAGCAACAAAGAAATTAAAGTACCTAGGAATATATTTAACCAAAGAGGTAAAAGACCTCTACAGGGAGAACTATGAAACACTGAGGAAGGAAATAGCAGAGGATGTAAACAGATGGAAATCCATACCATGCTCGTGGATCGGCAGACTCAATATCATCAAAATGTCTATGCTACCCAAACTGATCTACAGATTCAATGCAATACCTATTAAAATCCCATCAGCATTCTTCACAGATATAGAAAAAATAATTTTACGCTTCGTATGGAACCAAAGAAGACCCCGAATATCAAGAGCAATTCTAGGCAACAAAAACAAAATGGGAGGCATTAATATGCTAGATATCAAACTATACTACAAAGCTGTAGTAATTAAAACAATATGGTATTGGCACAAAAACAGGAATATTGACCAGTGGAACAGATGTGAGAATCCTGATATAAAACCATCCTCATATAGCCATCTCATCTTTGACAAAGCAGACAAAAACATACGCTGGGGAAAAGAATCTCTCTTCAATAAATGGTGCTGGGAAAACCGGATAGCCACCTGTAGAAGGCTAAAACAGGACCCACACCTTTCACCTCTCACAAAAACCAACTCACGCTGGATGACAGACTTAAACCTAAGATATGAAACTATTAGAACTCTAGAGGAAAAAGTTGGAAACACTCTCCTAGACATCGGCCTGGGCAAAGAGTTTATGAAGAAGTCCCCAAAGGCAATCACAGCAGCAACAAAAATAAATAAATGGGACATGATCAAACTACAAAGCTTCTGCACAGCCAAAGAAATAGTCATGAAAGTAAACAGACAACCTACAGAATGGGAGAAAATTTTTGCATCATATGCATCCGATAAGGGACTGATAACTAGAATATACTTAGAACTCACGAAAATTAGGAAGAAAAAATCAAATAACCCCCTTAAAAAGTGGGCAAAAGACTTGAACAGAAATTTTTCTAAAGAAGACAGAAGAATGGCCAACAAACATATGAAGAAATGCTCAACATCTCTAATCATCAGGGAAATGCAAATCAAAACCACAATGAGATATCACTTAACCCCAGTGAGAATGGCCTTTATCAAAAAATCTCCAAACAATAAATGCTGGCGTGGTTGCAGAGAGAGAGGAACACTCCTACA
The DNA here is from genome assembly GCF_040939455.1 of Microcebus murinus. Taxonomy (NCBI): domain Eukaryota; kingdom Metazoa; phylum Chordata; class Mammalia; order Primates; family Cheirogaleidae; genus Microcebus; species Microcebus murinus. The sequence continues at coordinate 43,010 of NW_027439020.1, read as the reverse complement.
CTGCTGGTGGGACTGCAAACTAGTTCAACCTCTGTGGAAAGCAATATGGAGATACCTTAAAGCGATACAAGTGAATCTACCATTTGATCCAGCAATCCCATTGCTGGGCATCTACCCAAATGATCCAATGACACTCTACAAAAAAGACACCTGCACTCGAATGTTTATAGCAGCACAATTCATAATTTCAAGGCTTTGGAAACAGCCCAAGTGCCCATCAATCCAAGAATGGATTAATAAAATGTGGTATATGTATACCATGGAGTACTATTCAGCTCTAAGAAACAATGGTGATATAGCACATGTTATATTTTCCTGGTTAGAGCTGGAACCCATACTACTAAGTGAAGTATCCCAAGAATGGAAAAACAAGCACCAGATATATTCTCCAGCAAACTGGTATTAACTGAGTAGCACCTAAGTGGACACATAGGTACTACAGTAATAGGGTATTGGGCAGGTGGGAGGGGGGAGGGGGGAGGGGGGTGGGTAAATACATACATAATGAGTGAGATGTGCTCCATCTGGGGGATGGTCATGATGGAGACTCAGACTTTTGGGGGGAGGGGGGGAAATGGGCATTTATTGAAACCTTAAAATCTGTACCCCCATAATATGCCAAAATAAAAAAAAAATTAAAAAAAAATCTCCCTAAAAAGAAAAGTCCCGGTCCAGATGGCTTCACACCCGAATTTTACCACATTTACAAAGAAGAACTAGTACCTATGTTGCAGAAACTATTCCAGAACATCGAGAAGAACGGAAACCTCCCCGACACCTTTTATGAAGCGAATATTACTCTGATACCAAAACCAGGAAAGGATGCAACAAAAAAAGAAAACTACAGACCAATATCCCTAATGAATATAGATGCAAAAATTTTCAACAAAATCTTAGCTAACCGAATCCAGACGCTTATGAAAAAAATAATTCATCACGACCAAATGGGCATCATCCCAGGGATGCAGGGATGGTTCAACATAAGTAAATCTATAAATGCAATTCACCACATAAACTGAAGCAAAAAGAAAGACCACATGATTCTTTCAATAGATGCAGAAAAAGCTTTCGACAAAATTCAACACCCTTTCATGATACAAACTTTTAAGAAAATAGACATAGAAGGGACATACCTAAAAATGATACAAGCCATATATGACAGCCCAATAGCCAACATCATACTGAATGGGGAAAAATTGAAATCATTCCCACTTAGAACTGGAACCAGACAAGGCTGCCCACTATCTCCACTTCTGTTGAGCATAGTGCTGGAAGCCTTGGCTACAGCAATCAAACAGGAAAATGGAATTAAAGGTATCCAAATAGGGGCAGAAGAGATCAAATTTTCATTGTTTGCTGATGATATGATATTATATTTAGAAAACCCCAAAGATTCAATCAAGAAACTCGTGGAACTGATCAATGAATTTAGTAAAGTCTCAGGATACAAAATCAATACACAGAAATCAGAGGCATTCATGTACGCCAACAACAATCTAATTGAGAATCAAATCAAAGACTCAATTCCCTTAACAACAGCAACAAAGAAATTAAAGTACCTAGAATATACTTAACCAAGGATGTAAAAGACCTCTCCAGGGAGAAGTATGAAACACTGAGGAAGGAAATAGCAGAGGATTTAAACAGATGGAAATCCATACCATGCTCGTGTATCGGCAGACTCAACATCATCAAAATGTCTATGCTACCCAAACTGATCTACAGATTCAATGCAATACCTATTAAAATCCCATCAGCATTCTTCACAGATATAGAAAAAATGATTTTATGCTTCATATGGAAACAAAGAAGACCCCGAATATCAAAAGCAATTCTAGGCAACAAAATCAAAATGGGAGGCATTAATATGCCAGTTATCAAACTATACTACAAATCTGTAGTAATTAAATCAATCTGGGATTGGCACAAAAATAGGAATATGGACCAATGGAACAGATGTGAAAATCCTGATATAAAACCATCCTCATATAGCCATCTAATCTTTGATAAAGTAGACAAAAACATATGATGGGGAAAAGAATCCCTTTTCAATAAATGGTGCTGGGAAAACTGGATAGCCACCTGTAGAAGGCTAAAACTGGACGCATACCTTTCACCTCTCACAAAAATCAACTCACGCTGGATAACAGACTTAAACCTAAGGTATGAAACTATTAGAATTCTAGAGGAAATAGTTAGAAACACTCTCCTAGACATCGGCCTGAGCAAAGAGTTTATGAAGAAGTCCCCAAAGGCAATCACAGTAGCAACAAAAATAATTAAATGGGGCATGATTAAACTACAAAGCTTCTGCACAGCCAAAGAAATAGTCATGAAAGTAAACAGACAACCCACAGAATGGGAGAAAGTTTTTGCATCGTATGCATCCGATAAGGGACTGATAACTAGAATATACTTAGAACTCATGAAAATCAGGAAGAAATAAATCAAATAACCCCATTAAAAAGCGGGCAAAGTACTTTACCAGAAACTTTTCTAAAGAAGACAGAAGAATGGCCAACAAACATATGAAAAAAATGCTCAATATGTCTAAACATCAAGGAAATGCAAATCAATATCACAATGAGATATCACTTAACTCCAGTGAGAATGGCCTTTATCAAAAAGTCTCCAAACAATAAATGTTGGCGTGGATGCGGAGAGAGAGGAGCTCTCCTACACTGCTGGTGGGACTGCAAACTAGTTCAACCTCTGTGGAAAGCAATATGGAGATACCTTAAAGCGATACAAGTGAATCTACCATTTGATCCAGCAATCCCATTGCTGGGCATCTACCCAAATGATCCAGTGACACTCTACAAAAAAGACACCTGCACTCGAATGTTTATAGCAGCACAATTCATAATTGCAAGGCTGTGGAAACAGCCCAAGTGCCCATCAATCAAAGAATGGATTAATAAAATGTGGTATATGTCCACCATGGAGTACTATTCAGCTCTAAGAAACAATGGTGATATAGCACACCTTATATTTTCCTGGTTAGAGCTGGAACCCATACTACTAAGTGAAGTATCCCAAGAATGGAAAAACAAGCACCAGATATATTCTCCAGCAAACTGGTATTAACTGAGTCGCACCTAAGTAGACACATAGGTGCTACAGTAATAGGGTATTGGGCAGGTGGGAGGGGGGAGGGGGGCGGGTATATACATACATAGTGAGTGAGATGTGCACCATCTGGGGGATGGTCATGATGGAGACTCAGACTTTTGGGGGGAGGGGGGGAATGGGCATTTATTGAAACCTTAAAATCTGTACCCCCATAATATGCCAAAATAAAAAAAAAAAAAAATGTGGTATATGTATACCATGGAGTACTTTTCAGCTCTAAGAAACAATGGTGATATAGCACATCGTATATTTTCCTGGTTAGAGCTGGAACCCGTACTATTAAGTGAAGTATCCCAAGAATGGAAAAAGAAGCACCACATATACTCACTAGCAAATTGGTATTATATGAACAGCACCTAAGTGTTCACATAGGTACTACAGTTATAGGGTATTGGGCAGGTGGGAGGGGGAAGGGGGGCGGGTATATGCATATGTAATGAGTGAGATGTGCACCATCTGGGGGATGATTATGCTGGAGACTCAGACTTGTGGGGGTAGGGGGGAAATGGGCATTTATTGAAACCTTAAAATCTGTACCCCCATAATATGCCGAAATAAAAAACAAACAAACAAAAAACAGGCACTTTGGGATCAGAGACCACAATTGATTGCGCCTCAAGCCTAGAAGCCATCAGGGTTGGTGGCTCCTCCAGCGTTTTATAAATGCATACATCTCCTCTATCCAGCTGAGGATTTTGTTCTTTGGGAAAAGTATATGAAGGCCAGTGTTCTCTGAATTAAGCTAAGATAGAATTCAAAATTTAGATCTCTGCTACTTAAAGATATTTATTGTTTAAAGTAATAGAAAATATGTTTATTTAGAAAAATTCAAAACAATGTAGAAGTATACAAAATTAGAAGAAAGCCTCTTTTAATTATACCATATTCCTAATATAACTCCCCACGAGTAGCCTCTGTTGACAGTTAGGTTTATATACTTAAAAACTGCTATCAATGTACAGACTAAGTATAAATATACATATATAGCATATATTTTTAATTTTTATTGAGATATAACACATGTAAATAAAAGTCACAGATAGTAAGTACATTGACTTTTTTTTAATATATATTTCTGTACACCTACATAACCACTACTTGGATCAAGATAGAAATCATTTGTATAGTTTTTCAAAAACTAAAATAGGATAATTGCATACACGTAGCTTTGCAGTTTTATTTTATCACTCATTTGATCATGTTGGTACATACAAAACTACAAATTCAGTACACATAGCATTCCATAGTGTGGCTATATCACACTAAATATAGTAGCTTTAGTGATATATAATTCACATACCACAACATTCACCCTTTTAAAGTATATAATTTATTAGTTTTAATATATTCAGAGTTGTGTAATCATCAACATGATATAATTTTAGAATATTTTCATCACCCCAAAAAGAAACTATTTTTAGCTATCACTTTCCAATTTCCCCATCCCTCCAGTCATATGCAGACATTTTAAATGACTTTGTTTCTATATATTTGCCTTTTCTGGATATTTAGTGGTAGCCACTAATCTACTTTTTGTTTTTTACAAATTTGCCTTTTCTGAATTTTCTTATAAATGTAATCATAAAATAGTGGTTTTTGTGTTAAGATTATTTCACTTAGCAAAATACTTTCAAAGTTCATCGAAGTTGTAGCATGTATCAGTACTTCATTTATTTTTATTACATAATAATATTCCATTGTATGGCTTTACCACATTTTGTTTATGTACTTATCAGTTGATGGATACTTGGGTTTTTTCTACTTTTTGTCTATCATAAATAATGCTTCTATGAGCTCTTCAGTTTTTCTTGAATGCATGCTTTCAATTATTTTGGGTATATATGTGTATATCTATATACGCACACACACACACACACACATATATATATATATATACACACATACACACACACACACCTAGGAGTGTATATATATGTATGTGTATATATATTCCATTATGTAATATGCTCCATAATTCATATAATCCATTAAATTAACTTTAATAAATTCTACTATGAGTGCAATTGCTAGGTCCTATGGTAACTCTATGTTTAATCTTTTGTGGAACTGCCAAACTATATTCCAAAGCAACTGTACCATTTTACAATCCTACAAGCAATGTATGAGTATTCCAATTCCTCCAAATTCTTGTGAACACTTATTTTCCATTTTTAAAAATTATAGCTATCCTGGTAGCTATCCTGGTGTGAAGTGGTGTTCAATTGCGGGTTTTATTTGCATTTCTCTAATGACTAATGCTGTTGAGCATCTTTTCAAATGTTTTCAACAAGTTTCTAATGATTATTATTTATTCAACTGATATTTATTGATTCCTACTTTGGGCAAGTCATCCTTATACTTTTGTGTGACCTAGAATTCCCCAACTAGACCATGAACTCTTTGAGAGCAAAGACCATGGCATGAATTGCTGTACCTCCAGTTCCTTGCTCAGTGTTGGCCACATCAGAATAACTGATATAACATTAAATACATAAACGGATGAATCATCATGGAATATTGGAATTCAGTAGAGAAGTCATGGGCAAGCATTTCTTCAGCACCTATGTTAGGTGTGCCTGATGTCTGTGGTCAGGTTTTAGCGATAGGCAGATTCAGTTTCAGAAGTAATTTGTCATGGACCCATTCATCTCTCTGCTCTATGTTACAGCTTTTAACTCTGACAAGGCTCTGCCAATACTTGGATCCAAATAAGTGTGAGTACTACATTTAAGCAAATCCTAAAATGAAGAACAAATCCTGCTTTAGGGTCCAGAAAGTCAATGTGCCCCTTCTCAGAAATACTGTGAGGCCTGGGTTATTCCTGACAATCAGGGGCAGTATGTCCCTGGTGTAGTGAAACCCTTATGCTGCCTTCTAGTGCTAGTAGATTTAAGGGAATATTGTGTGTTTAAAGTGCTTTCATTTCTGCCAAGAATAAGTCTACTCAGTCTTGGATGAATTAGCAAAGCGAGTCTGTCAATTTTCATCTATATTTATTGTGAAAAGTATATTTATATTTAATACATACTCTTAATGACCCTTCAGAATATAAAGTGAAACAACAACATTGATTTATTTGAAATTTTGACTATTTTGAGGGCTTTATTTCAAAGGGATAAATCATGTTGAAAATTGGAAACAGACTTTATTTACTAAATACCTTTATGCTTTGCTTAAGACATTTTTCCTCCTCTATGTTCCCATTATATGCTTTAACAAATTAAACATATTAGAAAGGCAGGGTGGACTCATTGGAAGGGCATGAGCCTTAATGCCTAATAAGCCTTGGTTCACACCTACCTCAGTTTTAATCCCTGTAAACTGTAAATGGGTTACCTTCCATGGCAAAAGCAACTTTGCAGATGTAATTATGGACCTTGTGATGGGAGAGTACCCTGGATTATCCAGGTGGGCCCAATTCAATCACATGAGCCATTAAAAACACAAAACACTTCTGCTGAGAATAGAGAAATAAAGGGGAAGAGAAAGGCAGAAGAAATGTGGCATAAGGAAAAGTTAGAGAGGTTCAGAGCATGAGAGGGACTGAATCCATCGTTGTTGGCTTGAAGATGGAGGAGCTGAGAGAGGCTCCTAGCTGACAGCAAGGAAGGAAATAGGAATCTCAGACCCACATCTACAAGGAACTAAATCCTTCCAATAACCTAAATGAACCTGGAAGTTTATTCTCCCCTAGAGCCTTCAGTAAGAAGCACATCCCTACCAACAGCTTGATTTCAGCCTTGTGAGACCCTAAGCATAGGACCAAGTTGGGCCATGCTGTACCTGCATTTAAGCTGCTTAACTTATGGTAATTTGTTACAGCAGCAGTAGAAAACTTATACAGTAAGTTATTATCTGTAAATTGGTAATAACTGCCTATCTTGAAGAGTTGTTGCAAAGACTAGAAATTATACATACATGTGCAAAATGGCTGACATATAATAGGTACTTAATAGATGATAGCTTCATGTGTGGAATCACTAGAATGAGAAGTGGAAAGAGGAGACTAGATATTAATAGGAAAGAACTAACTACTTTGTGAAGCTACTTTTGCATGCTGTCAAACTCTCAGCTGACTTTTATTGTACTGGTTGGCTACTGGTTGTTGGTAACAGCTTGAGAACATCTGCTCACTTATACTCCTGCATATTAAAAAAAATAAAGCATGTTCCAGTGATAAGTGAAACAAGGAAGTGTTGTCAGACAGTAAATATTTAAATAAACTTTAAGAAATCACTGGAGAGATTGTAAAAAATGGCGGATTAGGGATGACTTCCTGGCTCTCTGCTCTCACAGTGGCAGGTGAAGAAGGCAGCCTGAATCACTTGAGTGGGTAGTTCTCCCACAGGATCAGCTTCACAGAATTGCACGGAAGCTTCAAGGGGCAGAAGTGCTGGGAAAAGGAGGAAAGTGACTCAGTGGATTTGCTGTGAAGTTCCAAGAATCCGAGTGGTACAGCGGGGATTGGAGTGCAAGCTGGCCATGCTCAGTGGCCAGCTGAACAAGACTGTGTGATCTGTCCCACAGGGCGATGACTTCTTCTTCACTGACCACCACATCTATGCAAGCAGGGAAGTGCCTGAAGACAGTGTGAAGAGGTAACACGGGTGGTCAGGCAGTTCGAAGAGGAGGCAGGAGCGGAAAGTAATTTGAAATCTCCAGGGCACGGTGCAAGATCGCCTTTGCTGGGAGATCTGTACACACCAGGGGCTTATGCCTCGCTTGTGAAGGGACAGAAAAGTGAGACAGATTGCTCATTTGACTGAATTGTCCAGTGGACTTGGGCAGCCCAAGCGCTGCTGGGGAGGGAACAGAAGAGGGAGCAAGCACGATCCTTCACAGAGTCTCCCCAGGGGGCTGCAGCGGCCCGAGCTCTGCTGCCAGGGATGCGTGGAAAATTTTCATCCCTTGGGGGAACCTGTCAGTGGTCCCCAGCCACCCGAGCTTTGCTGGTGAATGGGCAGAAGAGGGAGCAAGCATGATCCTCCGCGGATCCTCCCCAGGGGTCTACAGCAGCCCAAGCTCCTCTGGTGACACACGGAAAAGGGATAGTTTTGACCTCTCAAGGGAGCTTCTAAGTGGTCCCTGGCAGCTCAAGCGCCTCCAGTGAGAAGGCAGAAGAGGGAAAGAGCTCGCTCTTTGGTGAAGCCTCCTGGCAGATCCCAGTGTCTCAAGTCCCACCAGGGAGGGGAGGAAAAAGGAAAAGAGATTGCTCCCCAGGTGGTGTACCCCGGTGAGGTCAGGCAGTTCCCCATCCCACCCAACTGCCTTGGTTTTGCTCCTAATGAACAGAACCTGCCCTAGCCAAGTGGAAATAGGAAAGAGAGTGATTTTCCAACTATGACTTGGGACAACTGTACCCTCAGCACATTGTGGGGATTTGAGATAGGTGCTTTTCTCCAAAAAACCAGAATTCACCCCTAGGCAGAGTAGTGAAACAAGCCATTATTCAAGCTGAAACAAGAGGCTGTACTGCTATCTCCTATTGCTTAATATCCATTGCTGGCCTGTTTTTCACCAAAGTCCCAGATCCCTCCCCTGAAAGGGTTTAGTAACAGCTTCTCTAGACTGATACTCAAGCTGAGACATGAGCCCATATCCTGGAGGTGACTTGGAAGACAGAATCTTCAGCCAAGGGATCATCCCCCAGCCCTGGAAGCACGCAGTAGTGAGGGAGTCCACTTTTAGGGTTAAGGCCTGCCTGAGTTGCAGAAGGTCCTTGTCTGTGACCAGGCTACTGGTATTCCATAGGGAAGGGCCTGACCCCTCATATGCAGGAGCAGAGTAGCCAGGCAGGTTGCTCTCTGTTCTGTGTCCCTTAGTGCCCCTGGGCAGGGCCTCTTCAACAGCCCTGAGCCTTTTACTTCACACTATCCAGATAAACCCCATCCTTGAAGGGGCAGAGTAAAAAGAGTCGATGCCCTATTACAGCAAGTTGGTTTGGATCATCTGTTAAAAACAGAATACAAGGGCTTGTCCTTGGTATCCAGGCAGTTGCCAAATTATAGACTTGTGTTCTGAGAAGGAAAATCTCAACGAGAATCCCTAACAATTGCACCAAAAGACACTTTCCACCAGGAGCTGCCACATATATGCAGCGAATGATCTTTGAATAACTTTTTAGCAGCTCCCCTCTAGCCACAGATCAAGCAATCTCTGAAGTATAATCTCTTAAGCTTGCCGATACCTATTGCTTATCTCACCCCAACTAAATAGGTAACAAGGCCCAAGGATCCCCTAGGAGAGGCACGACACTCCCCAAAGGCTGAGAGTCCTGTTTACCACATTTAAGGGTTTAGAGCTCATGACATAGGTATTGGAATAGCTTGATAACCGATCTCCCCTCATAAACCACAAGCAACAAAAAGAGAGAATAACCTCATAGCTCATCAGAGTGCCTCTGTCTTCATACTAGTAGTTGATAGGGGAATCATGCTCACAAGAGGGATATAATTCTGGGGAGTCTAAGCAAGGGTTCCAATCTCCCTAATCTCTATTAAAAGACAGTGAAGACAGCAGGTCAAAGATAACCCAACAGTCTGAAACTCCTCTAAGACAGTACAGGTCCCCATCACATGTTCCCAGATCTGCCAAGGACTGTCCCTCCAGAATTCCAGATTTTAGCTCATAATCCAGTCCCTGCACCTCTGATACTTAATAAAGCACCCAGATGAGAAAGAACTATCGGAAGTTTACAGGAAACATGAAGGAACAGAGAGAAAAGTCACCTCCAAAGCAAAATACTCATTCTCAATCATCTGGCACCAACTTACATGATATGAGTAAACTGACAGAGGAAGATTTCTGAATATGGTTGCTATAAAACTAAATGAAATTGAAGAGAAAATAGAATCACAACATAGAGAAACCACAAGAACAATACAGGAAATGAATGAAAGATTCTCCAAAGAAATTGAGATTATCCGTAAAAACCAAAAAGAAATTCTGGCAATGAAGGAAACAATCAACGATCTCCATAATTCATTGGAAAGCCCACAGAACAGGATGGACCATGCAGAGGAAAAAAATCTCAGAACTTGAAGTTTATGCCTATGCTCTAAACAAATAAGAGGAAGAAAGGGAACACAGAAACAAGAGACAAGACCAAAGTTCACAGGAAGTGTGGGATTATGTTAAAAAGCTGAATCTCAGATTGATTGAAATTCCAGAAGGGGAAGAGGAACATTCACAAGGGCTGGAAAACTTATTTCACAGAACACTGGAGGAAAATATGCCAGCTCTGCCCAGAAATCTTGATATACAAATACAAGAAGCACACAGAACTCCTGGGAGACTCAATGAGAAGAGGCAATCATCTCGTCATGTGGTTTTTAGGCTGACCAAAGTAAACATGAAAGAAACAATTCTCCGTGCAGTGAGACAAAAGCAGCAAATGACCTACAAAGGTTAGCCTATCAGACTAACAGCAGATTTCTCATCTGGAACATTACAAGCCAGGAGGGATTGGGTTCCTATCCTTAATCTTCTAGAACAGAACAAAGCCCCACCTAGAATTCTTTATCCAGAAAAATTAAGTTTCATCTATGAGGGAGAAATAAAATCTTTCTCAGACAAACAATCACTGAAGGAATTTGCAAAGACCTGACCATCCCTACAAGAAGTTCTCAGACCTGCATTTGTAACCAAACAGGGCAGGAGACACTCCTCAAAGTAAAAATGTCAAAAATTCAAAGTTTAGATCTCGAACTACATGATGGCTCAAGGAGTAAAACAAAGCAACAAGACTCCACTCAATAATATGAATGGTAATCTTCCTTTAATTTCAATCCTTTCAATAAATGTAAATGGCTTAAACTGTCCTCTGAAGAGACATAGACTGGCAGAGTGGATAAAAATTGACAAGCCTAGTATCTGCTGTCTACAGGAAACACATCCAACCCACAAAGATGCCTGCCAGATGAAGGTCAAGGGATGGAAAACTATCATCCAGTCAAACGGAAGTCAAAAGAAAGCTGGGGTAGCTATACTATTTGCAAATAATATAAGCTTTAAAATAGCAAAAGTAAAAAAGGATAAAGATAGCCATTATATAATGGTGAAAGGGAAGATCCACAAGAATATTTAACAATTGTTAATATCTATGCACCCAATACAGGAGCACCTAATTACTTAAAGCAAACCTTGTCTAATCTAAACACCATGTTACACAACATTGCCAGAGTAGCAGGGGATTCATCACTCTACTGAATGATCTGGATAGATCCTCCAAACAGAAAATAAGCAAAGAAATAATGGACCTGAACAAAGCCTTGATCAAAAAGATCTGACAGATCTCTATAGAGCATTCGATCCAAATTAACTTGAATTTACATTCTTCTCAGCATCCCATGGATCCTACTCCAAAATTGATCACATCCTAAGCTGCAAATCAGATCTCAAAAAATTCAAGAAAATGGAAATTATACCTTGTATCTTTTCTGACCACAATGGTATAAAATTACAGCTCAATTCCTATAGAAACACTCAACACCTCATGAAATCATGGAAATTAAACAATCTATCATTGAAAAATTATTGGGTAAAGGAAGAAATTCAGAGAGAAATCAAGAATTTCTTTGAACAAAATGATAACAGTGATACTTCATACCAAAACCTATGGGATACAGCAAAAACTTACCTGAGAGGAAAACTAATAGCAAGTAATGCTCATATCCTTAAAACAGAAAGCTTAGATACCTAATGAATATACTCAAGGAATTGGAAAAAGAAGAGCAAAAAATTTCCAATCCTAATAGAAGAAAAGAAATAACAAAGATCAAAGCAGAACTGAATGAAATAGAGAACAAGAGGACTATACTAAAGATCAACAAAACCAGAAGCTGGTTTTTCGAAAAGATAAACAAAATTGATGGCCCTCTTGCTAGATTGACAAGTACTCAAAGGGAAAGGACTCTAATAAACTCAATAAGAAATGAAAAAGGAGAGATCATAACAGAAACCATAGAAATACAAAACATTATATTTGACTATTATAAAAAACTATAGGCCCCCAAACTAAAGAATGGAGATGAAATCAACAAATTCTTGTATACTTACAAACTCCTTAAGTTCACAAAGGAGGTAACATAATTCCTGAACAGACCAATCTCAAGCTCATAAATTGGAGCAGTAATAAAAAACTTCCCAAAACAGAAAAGTCCTGGGCCAGATGGCTACACTTCAGAGTTCTACCAAACATATAGAGATGAACTCATACCTATACTACAGAAACTATTCCACACCATTGAGAAGGATGGTATCCTTCCTAACTCGTTGTAGGATGCCAATATCACCTTGATACCAAAGCCAGGAAAGGACGCAACAAAAAAAGAAAATTACAGACCAATATCCCTCATGACAGATGCAAAAGTTCTAAATAAAAGTTTAGCAAATAGAATTCAGCAACACATCAAAAAAATAATTCACCATGACCAGGTGGTTTTTATTCCAGAGATGCAAGGATGGTTCAACATACAAAAGTCTATAAATGCAATTCACTTCATAAATAAAATCAAGAACAAAGACCATATGATTCTGTCAATAGATGCACAAAAAGCATTTGACAAAGTCCAACACATCTTTATGATAAAAACTCTTAACAAAATAGGCGTAGATGGCTCATAACTTAAATTTATCAAATCCATCTATGACAAACCCACTGCTAATATCATTCTAAATGGGGAAAAATTGAAATATTTCCTTCTTCGAACTGGAACTAGACAAGGATGCCCTGTCTCCTCTGCTATATAACATAGTGCTCAAAGTCCCATAGCAATCAGGCAAGAGAGGGGTATTAAGGGCATTCAAGTGGTGGCAGATGAAATCAAACTCTCGCTCTTTGCTGATGATATGATATTATACCTAGAGAAACCCCATGGACTCACCCAAGAGATTACTAGATTTTATAAATGAATTTGGTAAAGTTTCAGGTTATAAAATCAACATACACAAATCAGAATCATTCATGTATGCCAAGAACCATCAAGCAGAAACTCAAATCAAAAATGCAATACCCTTTACTATAGCCCCAAAGAAAACTAAATATCTAGGAGTATACTTAATGAAAGATACAAAATATTTATACAAGGAGAACTTCAAAACACTAAAAAAAGAAATTGCAGAAGATTTAAACAGATCGAAAAATCTACCTTGTTCATGGATTGGTAGAATCAATATCATTAAAATGTCAATATTCCCTAAAGTGATCTACAGAATCAATGCAATCCCCATCAGAATACTATCAGCATTCTTTACAGATATAAAAAAATAAGTCTTCACTTTGTATGGAACCAGGAAAAAACGTGTATTGCCAAAGCAATCTTCAATAAAAAGAACAAACTGTTAGACATCAGTCTTCCTGACTTCAAGCTGTACTATAAAGCAATAATAGTTAAATCAGCCTGGAACTGGCACAAGAACAGAAGCATCAATATCTGTAATAGATCTGAGATACAAGAGATGAAACCATCAGTATACAGTAACTTAATCTTTGATAAAGCTGACAAAAATATACAATGGGGAAAAGAATCTCTCTTCAATAAATGGTGCTGGGAAACCTGGTTAGTTACATGCAAAAGAGCGAATCAGGATCTCACCTCTCACCACTCACTATATTTCACTCAATATGGATAACAGACTTAAACCTAAGGCATGAAACCTTAAGAATCCTAGAAGAAGATGTTGTGAAAACTCTGTGAGACATTGGTGTAGGCAAAGAATTTTTGAGGAAGACCCTGAAGACAATCACTGCAGCATCAAAAATAAACAAATGGGATCTGATCAAATTAAAAAGTTTCTGCACAGCCAAGGAAACTATCAGTAGAGGAAATAGACAACCCACAGAGTGGGAGAAAATATTTGCTCTAGAGATCTCTGATAAAGGTCTAATAACAATAATCTATCTAGAACATAAAAGAATTAACAAGAACAAATCAAACAATCCCATCAAGAAATAGGCAAAGGAAATGAATAGAAACTTCTCCAAAGAAGACAGAATAATGGCCTGCAAAGATATAAAAAAATGCTCAACATCTCTAATCATCAGAGAAATGCAAATCAAAACCACAATGAGATACCACCTAACCCCAGTAAGAATGGCCTATATCAAGAAATCCCAAAACAGCAAATGCTGGCGAGGATGTTGAGAGACAGGAACACTCTTACACTGCTTATGAGTCTGAAAATTAGTGCAACCTTTGTGGAAAATAATTTGGAGATACCTCAAACATCCAGAAATAGAAATACCATTCGATCCAGCAATAGCATTGTTGGGCATCTACCTAAAAGAGCATAAGACATTCTATTATAAAGACATCTGAACCTGAATGTTTATGGCAGCATAACTCACTATTGCACGGTCATGGAAACGACCCAAGTGCCTGTCAATTCATGAGTGGATAATTAAAATGTGGTATATGCTCACAGTGGAATATTACTTAATTCTAAAAACGACAGTGAGCTAGCACCGTTTATGCGATCCTGGATTAAGCTTAAGCCAGTTATCCAAAGTCAGGTAACACAAGATATAGAAAATGGGCCCCACATCTGCTAGCCATCAAATTAGTACTGACTGATTAAAACTATGATGCTCAAATGGTGGTAGTGTTCACCAGGGATTCAGGGGGGGGGGATGTGGTGAGCATTTTGGAAGGAAAGGGCATACCTCTAACCCTTCTTAGGGAGAGGCAAAGATAATCAATGTAACCAAAATTTCATAAAAAACCACACTTTTATTGGGTGGTGGTCAGGTGGGAGGGGTGAGGAGGAGAAGGGTGTATACTTACATAATGTGTGCGGTGCGCACTACGTGGGGATTGGACACGCTTGAATTTCTGGCACATTGGGTGGAGGGAGGGGTGGCAGGGGCAATATATGTAACCCTAATATTATTTGTACCCACATAATATGATGAAATAAAAGGGGAAAAAAGAAATCACTGGAGATATTATGCTAGGTAACTATTTTTTCACACTAGTGCTAAAACAACTCTGCTCTGATTTTCTGTAATTGCAGTGAAAGAAGTAGTAGTGGGAGAAAAACCCATTATGTTGAGCCCTCCTGGCATGAATTTCCCTATCTAGGGTACCCATGGAAAAGGGAATGACCCCAAGGGATGAATAGTAGATCCCCGGAGTCATAGTAAAGTCCTAGTCCCAGGGGCAGCAATGACAGATCTTTGTGTTTCTCTGGAACAAGGAATTTCCATGAGTGTATCATGGGAATTGAGAAACCAAAATCACCATAAAAACTTTATCGCAACATAACTATCTCTCATGTCCTCTCTTCTACCCACCTTGCCTCTTGTTACAGACTAGGCAACCCTTGTGTATTAGTCAACTTTGTTGTGGTAACAAACAACTCCAAACTCTTCAGCTTATAGTAATGATTATTTCTTTCTCACATAACATACTGGCAAATGTGGGTCTGTTCCTGGCTGTGAGTCAGCTTTATGCATTTTCTCATTCTGGGACTCAGACTGAAGGAGCAGTCCCTATTTGGGATGTGCTAAATTCATGGCAGAGGGAAAGAACAAGAACCAGAGCTGTACCATGCAGTTTAGCTTAAGACTTATGCTTATATTTGACATATGTCATATTGACTCACATTCCATTGGCCAAGTACAACATAAAAGGAGTGAGAAAGTATACCCCACCTGGGAGGCAGGGAAAGGGCATTTTTAGAAACCTTAAAATTTGTACCCCCGTGCTCGCTTTGGCAGCACATATACTAAAATTGGAACGATACAGAGAAGATTAGCATGGCCCCTGCGCAAGGATGACACGCAAATTCCTGAAGTGTTCCATATTTTTTCAAGGAACTACAAAATACAGTGGAAAGTCTCAAGAACAGGGTAGATGAAACAGAAGAAAATATCTCAGAGATTGAAGATAACACCCTCCAACTAAATAAAGCAGTCACAGAAATAGAGCAGAGAAACAAGAGAAAAGAGCAAAGCCTACAAGAGCTGTGGAATTATGTGAAGAAACCTAATGTGAAGGTCATAGGCTTACCAGAAGGGGAAGAAAACAACACTCAATGGTTGGACAAGCTGTTTGAAGATATAATAGAGGAAAATTTCCCAGGCCTTGCTCAAAATCTCCATATACAAGTTCAAGAAGCTCAGAGGACCCCTGGGAGATTCAATGCAAACAGGAAGACGTCACGACATGCAGTCATCAGATTGACCAAAGTATCAACCAAAGAGGCCCTTCTAAGAGCTGTAAGACAAAAGAAGCAAGTAACATACAAGGGAAAGCCAATTCGAATAACATCAGACTTCTCTAATGAGACCTTACAAGCAAGGAGAGACTGGGGCCCCATTCTCACTCTTTTGAAACAAAACAATTCCCAGCCCAGAATATTATTCCCTGCAAAACTAAGATTCATATATGAAGGAGAAATAAAAACATTCTCAGACAAGCAAAGGCTCAGATAATTCACCAAGACAAGACCAGCCCTACAAGAAGTACTTAAAACAGCGTTTTGTACGGAACATAATAATAATAACCCACGAATATAAAAACAACCAAAACCCAAAGATATTAAAGGCCAGATATTACAATGGCTCAAGACAGAACTCATAGCAACAACATCCAACCCAACAGAATGAACAGTAATCTACCTTACCTATCAGTTCTCTCAATAAATGTAAATAGCTTAAACTCTCCACTCAAGAGACATAGGCTGGCTGAATGGATAAGAAAATACAGGCCAAGTATATGCTGTCTTCAGGAAACACATCTAACCTGCAAGGATGTATATAGACTAAAAATAAAAGGGTGGATATCAATATTCCAAGCAAATAGAAGCCAAAAGAAGGCTGGCGTGGCAGTTCTAATTTCAGACGATTTAGTTTTTAAAGCAACAAAAGTAGTGAAAGACAAAGAGGGTCATTATATAATGGTGAAGGGCACAGTTCATCAAGAAGAGATAACAATTTTAAATATATATGCACCCAACTTAGGTGGACCCAGATTCATAAAGCAAACCTTACTGGAGCTAAGCAAATGTATTAATAGCAGCTCTATAAGCACTGGAGATTTCAACACCCCACTGACGGCATGAGACAGATCCTCCAAACAGAAAATTAATAAAGAAATAATGGACTTAAACAAAACTCTAGAACAATTAGGTCTTACTGACATTTACAGAACATTCTACCCAAAATCCACTAAATATACGTTCTTCTCATCAGCTCATGGGACATTCTCTAAGATTGACCATATCCTAGGACACAAAGAAAATCTCAAGAAATTTAAAGAAATATAAATCATACCATGTACCTTCTCAGATCACAGTGGAATAAAACTACAAATTAACCCTAACAGAAACTCACATTACTACACAGAAACGTGGAAATTAAACAATCTCCTACTAAATGATTACTTCGTAAATGAAGAAATCAAGACAGAAATAAAAAAATTTTATGAAAAAACGACAATGGAGAGACAAGTTATCAACTCCTCTGGGACACAGCTAAAGCAGTTCTGAGAGGAAAGTTTATCTCCATAAATGCCTATAACCAAAAGACAAGAAGATCACAAATAGACAATCTAATGAAACCACTCAAAGAGCTGGAAAAAGAAGAACAGACCAACCCCAAACCCAGCAGAAGAAGTGAAATCAACAAGATCAAATCAGAACTAAATGAAATTGAAAACAGGGAAGCTATTCAGGAGATTAATAAAACAAAAAGTTGGTTCTTTGACAAAATAAACAAAATTGACACACCATTGGCTAAGCTAACGAAAAGCAGAAAAGACAAATCTCTAATAAGCTCCATCAGGAACAAAAAAGGAGATATCACAACTGATCCCAAAGAGATACAAGATACAATTTATGAATACTACAAAAATCTTTATGCACACAAACTGGAAAATGTGGTGGAAATGGACAAATTTCTAGAAACACACAGCCTCCCTAGGCTCAACCAGGAAGAAATAGATTCCCTGAACAGACAAATCTCAACAGCTGAAAAAGAAACAGCAATTAAAAATCTCCCTAAAAAGAAAAGTCCCGGTCCAGATGGCTTCACACACGAATTTTACCACACTTACAAAGAAGAACTAGTACCTATGTTGCAGAAACTATTCCACAACATCGAGAAGAACGGAAAGCTCCCCGATACCTTTTATGAAGCGAATATTACTCTGATACCAAAACCAGGAAAGGATGCAACAAAAAACAAAATCTACAGACCAATATCCCTAATGAATATAGATGCAAAAATTTTCAACAAAATCTTAGCTAACCGAATCCAGACACTTATCAAAAAAATAATCCACCACGACCAAGTTGGCTTCATCCCAGGGATGCAGGGATGGTTCAACATACGTAAATCTATAAATGCAATTCACCACATAAACAGAAGCAAAAACAAAGACCACATGATTCTTTCAATAGATGCAGAAAAAGCTTTTGACAAAATTCAACACCCTTTCATTATATGAACACTTAAGAAAATAGGCATAGAAGGCACATACCTAAAAATGATACAAGCCATATATGACAGACACATAGCCAACATCATACTGAATGGGGAAAGATTGAAATCATTCGCACTTAGAACTGGAACCAGACAAGGCTGCCCACTATCTCTACTTCTGTTCAACATAGTGCTGGAAGTCTTGGCTACAGCAATCAGACAGGAAAATGGAATCAAAGGTATCCAAATAGGGGCAGAAGAGATCAAACTTTCACTGTTTGCTGATGATATGATATTGTATCTAGAAAACCCCAAAGATTCAACCAAGAAACTCCTGGAACTGATCAATGAATTTAGTAAAGTCTCAGGATACAAAATCAATACACAGAAATCAGAGGCATTCATATACGCCAACAACAAACTAATTGAGACCCAAATCAAAGACTCAATTCCCTTCACAATAGCAAAAAAGAAATTAAAGTACCTAGGACTATACTTAACCAAGGAGATAAAAGACCGCTACAGGGAGAACTATGAAACACTGAGGAAGGAAATAGCAGAGGATGTAAACAGATGGAAATCCATACCATGCTCGTGGATCGGCAGACTCAATATCATCAAGATGTCTATACTACCCAAACTGATCTACAGATTCAATGCAATACCTATTAAAATCCCATCAGCATTCTTCACAGATATAGAAAAAATAATTTTACGCTTCATATGGAACCAAAGAAGACCCCGAATATCAAGAGCAATTCTAGGCAACAAAAACAAAATTGGAGTTGTTAATACGCCAGATATCAAACTATACTACAAAGCTGTAGTAATTAAAACAATATGGTATTGGCACAAAAATAGGAACATTGACCAGTGGAACAGATGTGAGAATCCTGATATAAAACCATCCTCATATAGCCATCTAATCTTTGGCAAAGCAGAAAAAAACATACGCTGGGGAAAAGAATCTCTCTTCAATAAATGGTGCTGGGAAAACTGGATAGCCACCTGTAGAAGGCTAAAACAGGACCCACACCTTTCACCTCTCACAAAAACCAACTCACGCTGGATAACAGACTTAAACCTAAGGTATGAAACTATTAGAACTCTAGAGAAAAAAGTTAGAAACACTCTCCTAGACATCGGCCTGGGCAAAGAGTTTATGAAGAAGTCCCCAAAGGCAATCCCAGCAGCAACAAAGATAAATAAATGGGACATGATCAAACTACAAAGCTTCTGCACAGCCAAAGAAATAGTCATGAAAGTAAACAGACAACCTACAGAATGGGAGAAAATTTTTGCATCCTATGCATCCGATAAGGGACTGAAAGCTAGAATATACTTAGAACTCATGAAAATCAGAAAGAAAAAATCAAATAACCCCATTAAAAAGTGGGCAAAGGACTTGAACAGAAACTTTTCTAAAGAAGACAGAAGAATGGCCAACAAACATATGAAGAAATGCTCAACATCTCTAATCATCAGGGAAATGCAAATCAAAACCACAATGAGATATCACTTAACCCCAGTGAGAATGGCCTTTATCAAAAAATCTCCAAACAATAAATGCTGGCGTGGTTGCGGAGAGAGAGGAACACTCCTACACTGCTGGTGGGACTGCAAACTAGTTCAACCTCTGTGGAAAGCAATATGGAGATACCTTAAAGCGATACAAGTGAATCTACCATTTGATGCAGCATCCCATTGCTGGGCATCTACCCAAATGATCCAATGACACTCTACATAAAAGACACCTGCACTCGAATGTTTATAGCAGCACAATTCATAATTGCAAGGCTGTGGAAACAGCCCAAGTGCCCATTAATCCAAGAATGGATTAATAAAATGTGGTATATGTATACCATGGAGTACTATTCAGCTCTAAGAAACAACGGTGATATAGCACATCTTGTATTTTCCTGGTTAGAGCTGGAACCCATACTACTAAGTGAAGTATCCAAAGAATGGAAATACAAGCACCAGATATATTCTCCAGCAAACTGGTATTAACTGAGTAGCACCTAAGTGGACACATAGGTACTAGAGTAATAGGGTATTATGCAGGTGGGATGGCGGACGGTGGCGGGTATATACATACATAATGAGTGAGATATGCACCATCTGGGAGATGGTCATGATGGAGACTCAGACTTTTGGGGGGAGGGGGGGAAATGGGCATTTATTGAAACTTTAAAAACTGTACCCCCATAATATGCCGAAATAAAAAAAAAGGTGGTATATCACCATTGTTTCTTAAAACTGAGTAGTACTCGATGTTATACATATACCACATTTTATTAATCCACTCATGAATTGATGGGCAATTGGGATTTTTCCACAACTTTGCAATTGTGAATTGTGCTGAAATAAACATTGAAGTGCAGCTGTCTTTTTCATAAAGGGACTTTTGATCTTTTAGATAGATGCCCAGAAGTGGAATTGCTGGATCAAATGGTACATCTACTTGTATCACTTTAAGTATCTCCATATTGCTTTCCACAGAGGTTGAACTAGGTTGCAGTCCCACCAGCAGTGTAGGAGTTTTCCTATCTCTCCGCATCCACACCAACATTTATTGTTTGGGGAAGTTTTGATAAAGGCAATTCTTATTAGAGTTAAGTGATATCTCTTTGTGGTTTTGATTTTCATTTTCCAGATGGTTAGAGATGTTGAGCATTTTTTCATATGTTTTTGGTCATTATTCTGTCTCTTTTTGAGGAGTTTCTGTTCATGTCCTGTGACCATTTTTTGATAGGGTTGTTTGATTTTTCTCTTGTTGATTTTCCTGAGTTGTAAATAGATTCTAGTTATCAGCCCTTTATTGGATGTGACGCTTGCGAAAATTTTCTTCCATTCTGTGGGTTGTCTGTTTGTTCTCTTGACAGTTTCTTTGGCTGTGCAGAAGGTTTTTAATTTGATAAGGTCCCATTTATCTATTTTTGATGTTGCTGTGATTGCCTTGGGACCTTCTTCATAAATCCTTTGCCTAGACCAATGTTAGAATAGTATTTCCAACATTTTCTTCTAGAATTCTAATAGTTTCACACCTAAGGTTCAAGTCTGTTACCCAGCGTGAGTCAATTTTTGTGAGAGGTGAAAGGTGTAGGTCCTGTTTCAGTCTTCTGCATGTGGCTATCCAGTTTTCCCAGCACCATTTATTGAATAAGGATTATTTTCCCCATTGTATGTTTTTGTCGGCTTTGTTGAAGATTAGTTGGCTATATGAGGATGGTTTTATATCTGGGTTCTCTGTTCTGTTCCACTGGTCAATGTCCCTAAACTTGTTCCAGTTGCAAGCTGTTTTAATTACTATAGCCTTGTAGTATAGTTTTTAATCTGGTAAATTGATACCTCCTATTTTGTTTTTATTGCCTGGGATTGATTTTGCTATATGGGGTCTTCTCTGGTTCCATATGAAGCCTAAAATTATTTTTTCTATATTTGTGAAAAATGATACTGGTATTTTAATAGGAATTGCATTGGCCCTGTAGATTACTTTGGGTAGTATAGACATTTTAACAATGTTGATTCTGCCGATCCATGAGCATGGTATATTCTTCCCCCTGTTTACATCCTCTGCTTTTTCTGATTAATGAATTTGGTAAGATCTTAGGATACAAAATCAATACGCAGAAATCAGAAGCATTCATATATGCCAACAACAGTACAAGTAAGAACAAAATCAAAGACTCAATTCCTCAAAATAGCAACAAAGCAAATCAAGTACCTAGGAATATATTTAACCAAAAAGGTAAAAGACCTCTACAGGGAGAACTATGATTATCTGGTTTTTTAAAATATTTTTTTTTAAAATCACATTTCTGGGAGGGCAGAGCAAGATAGCAGACGAGAAACACTGCCACAGAGAGTGTCTCTGCAGAAAAGACATGTTCTAGGAAAATTAGAAGAAAGAATCAAGCAAACAAGCATACATCAGACGAGGTTCGGAAGGCGGGTCACCCGAGACCGCAGGAGACTCCACAGGAGGAGGTTGCAGAGGAGAACGGCAAGCAGAAACCTCCTGAATAGCCTGGAGACCAGCAGCAAGGGTAGGTATAGCGGTTAACTTCCCCTACCTTGTATTTCGTACTGCTGGTAGGGTCCCCAGTGGTTGGAGAGACCTGCGGACACCAGCCCAGAGACAGCCACCACCAGTGAGCAGTAAGCCTGTAACGGACGTGGCACCAGGCTCCAACTCCCTCAGGGCACCTCCCTGTGCACAAACCCAAGCCGCAAGGCAGGCACCATATTGCATCATTCTCCCTTCCCCCATCCCTATCCACGCTGGCAAGAGAGACAATATAGCCACCAGCAGGAGGCATCTCCAGGAAAATGGACCTTCCCTTTTGGGGCCCTTCAGATGACTGAGGAGTACTCAGTGAGCTCCCTACCCGCCAGCACTCCCAGGTGCTGCTGGGCTGGCGATTCCAGGAGAACAGGACAGACCCTGAGGCTGAGAGACATCAACCCAGCTTGGGCTCCCCATGGGTGAATTAAGACTGGCACTCGTCTCCCTGATGGGGTTAGGGATTGAACTCTGGGGCCCAGAGGTCAGACCTGCAGACGAGATCCCGTGCACCAAAGACTCACATTGCCTGAGGCAAAGAAGGGATTTTGTGAACAGCCTACTGAGGTTTGTTTGCCTGCGGGGGCAGATCGGTGTGCTTGAGGGCAACCCTCCTCCCAAATGGAGGCCATGCACCCAGCCCAGGTGGTGTTCCTACACAGGGAACCTCCTGGCCAGCATCACAGCCAGGGGAGGCCTGGTGGCATGTGGTCAGGCCTGCTGGCAGAGGCCCAGGAGAAGCTGCGGAGTTCGGAGGGAGGAAAGGAGTGAGGCCTGGTCCAGACTGCGGGTCTCAGATGGCCACACACCAACACACAGACTTTCTGACTGAGTGGGACCATTCCATCCTCTCCCTGACAACTTTTCCCAGAAGCAGAGAACAGAACTTTGACCCTTGCTAACAGCATTTGTGGTACCTGAGAGCAGGCTTACCCAACTCAGCTCTGCCCAGACTCAATCCCAGACTAGCCGTCACTGAGGTGGAGAATAAGGACACACATGGAAGTCCCAGGGCCCCAATCTCCACCTGAGGCATTAGAGTGCCTCTCCAGAGGAATAAGAACTGAATACAAGACCCAAATATAATAGTGTAGCCTGTTCCTCCAAGTAAGCACCTCCTACTGACAGGGAGGGCACTCTGCACACCCTTTTCATGGCACCTACTGACTTATCATACAGGGTGTGGTTGAATCTCACCCCAAAACACCACCTACTGTGTCAGAGACTAAACAGGGTGTGTCAATACCCAAACAAAAACGTAAAACCAAGAAGCAACAACTGATCCAGATGGGAAGAAATCAGTGAAGGAACTCTGGAAATATGAAGGACCAAATGGAAAGCACACCAGCAAAGAGGAACACCAGCCCCTTAGAAATGGACTCCAACCAAAATCAGACCACTAAAATAACAGAAGAAGAAGGATGAATGTGGATGGAAAGAAAATTCAATGACTTTCAAGAACAATTGGATAATCAACACAAAGAAAACTCAAAAAGATTCCAGAAACAAAAACTCACCAAAGAAATTGAAATAATACATAAAAATCAACCCAAACTCCTGGAAATGAATAATCAATCCAGGGAACTATAAAACACAGTGGAAAACCTCAAGAACAGGGTAGGTCATACAGAAGAAAGAATCTCAGAGATTGAAGATAACACCTTCCAATTAAATAAATCGGTCACAGAGATAGAGCAGAGAAACAAGAGAAAAGAGCAAAGCCTACAAGATATGTGGGATTATGTGAAGAAAGCTAATGTGAGGTTTATAGGGTTACCAGAAGGGGAAGAAGACAACACTCAAGAGTTGGACAAGCTATTTGAAGATATAATAGAGGAAAATTTCCCAGGCCTTGCTAAAAATCTCCAGATACAAGTTGAAGAAGCTCAAAGGACCCCTGAGAGATTCAATACAAACAGGAAGACGTCGCAATATGCAGTCATCAGACTGACCAAAATATCAACTAAAGAGGACCTTCTGCAAAGTGTAAGATGAAAGAAGCAAGTAACATACAAAGGAAAGCCAATCCGAATAACGCCAGAGTTCTTTACTGAAAGCTTACAAGCAAGGAGACACTGGGGCCCCATTCTCACTCATCTGAAACAGAATAATGCCCAGCCTAGAATCTTATTCCCTGAAAATCTAAATTTGTATATGCCGGAGAAATGAAAACATTCTCAGATAAGCAAAAATATAGAATAAAGACTGAGGGAATTCACCAAGACAAAACCAGTCCTTTATGAAATACTCAAAACAATGTTACCCACGGATCAGCATAATAAACACTCACGTCTGTAAATCCATTCAAAAGCTAAAGATCAAAGGCCAGATACCACAAGGGCTCAAGGAGAAAACAAAGCAAAAAAGTTCAACCCAACATAATGAACAGAAATCTGCCCCGCCTATCAGTTATCTCAATAAAGGTGAATAGCTTTAACTCCCCACTCAAGAGACATAGGCTGGCCAAATGGATAATAAAAATACAAGCCAAGTATCTTCTCTCTTCAGGAAACACATCTAACCTGGAAGGATGCAGTTAAACTAAAGGTAAAGGGGCGGAGATCAATATTTCAAGCAAATGGAAGCCAAAAGAGAGCTGGCGTGGCAGTGCTGATTACCACTTAGTTTTTAAATCAACAAAAGTAATAAAAGACAAAGAAGGTCGCCATATAATGGTGAAGGATACAGTTGAACAAGAAGACATAACAATTCTAAATATATATGTACCCAACCTAGGTGCATCCAGATTCATAAAGCAAACTCTACTTGATCTAAACAAATGGATAAACAACAACACCATAATACCCAGAGACTTTAAAACCCACTGACAGCATAGGACAGATCCTCCAAACAAAAAATCAATAAAGAAATAATGGACTTAAAGAGAACTCTAGAAAAATGGGCCTGACTGACATTGACAGAACATTCTACCCAAAACCCACTGAATATACCTTCTTCTCATCAGCTCATGGGTCATTCTCTAAGATTGACCATATCCTAAGACACAAAGAATGTCTCAAACAATTTTAAAAAATGGAAATTATACCATGTATCTTTTCAGATCACAATGGAATAAATGTAGAAATCAACCCTAACAGGAACTCTCATTTCTACACAAAGACATGGAAACTAAACAAACTTCTGCTGAATGATCACTTAATAAATGAGGAAATAAATATGGAAATCAAAAGATTCTTTGAAGTAGATGACAAAGGAGATACAAGTTATCAAAACCTGTGGGATAAAGCTAAAGCAGGCCTGAGAGAAAAGTTTATTTTCATAAATGCTTATATCCAAAAGTTGAAAAGATCACAAAGAGACAACTTAATGAATCATCACAAAGAACTGGAAAAAGAAGAACAGACCGATCCCAAACCCAGAAGAAAAAGTGAAATCATAAAGATCAAATCAGAACTAAGTGAAATTGACAACAGGGAAACTATACGGAAGATTAATAAAACAAAAAGTTAGTTCTTGGAAAAAAATAAACAAACTTGACACATCATTGGCTAGACTAATGAATAGCAGAAAAGAAAAATCTCTAATAAGCTCCATCGGAATAATAAAGGAGAAATTGCAACTGATGCCCCAGAGATAATATATAATTTATGAATACTACAAATGCCTCTATACACACAAAATGGAAAATGTTGAGGAAATGAACAATTTCTTAGAAACACACAGCATCCCTAGGCTCAACCAGGAAGAAATAGAATTCCTGAACAGATCAATATCAAGTACTGAAATACTTGATATTTCAAGCAATAAAAACCTTCCTAAAAAGAAAAGTCTTGGACCAGATGGTTTCACACCCGAATTTTACCACACCTACAAAGAAGAACTGTTGCCAATCCTGCAGAAATTATTCCACAACATTGAGAAGGATGGAATCCTCCCCAACACATTTTATGAAGTGAACATTACCATGATTCCAAAACCAGGAAAGATGCAACAAAAAAAGAAAACTACAGACCAATATCCCTTTTGAATATAGATACAAAAATTCTGAACAAAATTCTAGCTAACCAAATCTACGTGCTTATTATAGAAAATAATCCATCACAACCAAGTGGGCTTCATCCCAGAGATCCAGGGATCATTCAACATATGGAAATCTATAAATTTAATTCACCACATAAACAGAAGCAAATACAAAGACCATATGATTCTCCTTATCAATACATGCAGGAAAAGCATTTGACAAAATTCAAAACCCTTTTATGACACTCAACAATATAGGCATAGATGGGTCTTACCTAAAAATGATACAAGCCATATATTACAGACCCACAGCCAATATCATACTGAATGGGGAAAAATTGAAAGCATTCCCACTTGGAACTGGAAAAAGACAAGGTTTCCCTTTATCTCCACTTCTATTAAACATAGTGCTGGAAGTCCTTGATACAGCAATCAGACAAGAGAGTGGAATTAGGGGCGTCCAAATGGGAGCAAAATAGATCAAACTTTCACTCTTCGTTGATCACATGATATTATACCTAGAATACCCCAAGGATTCAACCAAGAGACTCCTTGAACTTATGAATGAATCTGGTAAAGTCTCAGGATACAAAATCAATACACAGAAATCAAAGGCATTCATATACGCCAGCAACAGTCAAAGTGAGAACCAAATCAAAGACTTAATTCCCTTCAAAACAGCAACAAAGAAAATGAAGTACCTAGGAATATATTTAAGGAGGTAAAAGACGTCTACAGGGAGAACTATGAAACACTGAAGAAAGAAGTAGCAGAGTATGTAAACAGGTGGAAGAATATACCATGGTCATAGATCAGCAGAATCAACATTGTTAAATATCTAAAATCCTGATATAAAACCATCCTCATATAGCCATCTAATCTTTGACAAAGTAGACAAAAATATACGCTGGGGAAAAGAATCCCTTTTCAATAAATGGTGCTGGGAAAACTGGATAGCCACCTGTAGAAGGCTAAAACAGGACCCACACCTTTCACCTCTCACAAAAACGAACTCACGCTGGATAACAGACTTAAACCTAAGGTATGAAACTATTAGAACTCTAGAGGAAAAAGTTGGAAACACTCTCCTAGATATTGGCCTGGGCAAAGAGTTTATGAAGAAGTCCCCAAAGAGAATCACGGCAGCAACAAAAATAAATAAATGGGACATGATCAAACTACAAAGCTTCTGCACAGCCAAAGAAATAGTCATGAAAGTAAACAGACAATCTACAGAATGGGAGAAAATTTTTGCATCCTATGCATCCGATAAGGGACTGATAACTAGAATATACTTAGAAATCATGAAAATCAGGAAGAAAAAAATCAAATAACCCCATTAAAAAGCGGACAAAGGACTTGAACAGAAACTTCTCTAAAGAAGACAGAAGAATGGCCAACAAACATATGAAAAAATGCTCAACATCTCTAATCATCAGGGAAATGCAAATCAAAACCACAATGAGATATCACTTAACTCCAGTGAGAATGGCCTTTATCAAAAAACTCCAAACAATAAATGCTGGCGTGGTTGCGGAGAGAGAGGAACACTCCTACACTGCTGGTGGGACTGCAAACTAGTTCAACCTCTGTGGAAAGCAATATGGAGATACCTTAAAGCGATACAAGTGAATCTACCATTTGATCCAGCAATCCCATTGCTGGGCATCTACCCAAATGATCCAATGACACTCTACAAAAAAGACACCTGCACTCGAATGTTTATAGCAGCCCAATTCATAATTGCAAGGCTGTGGAAACAGCCCAAGTGCCCATCAATCCAAGAATGGATTAATAAATTGTGGTATATGTATACCATGGAGTACTATTCAGCTGTAAGAAACAATGGTGATATAGCACATCTTATATTTTCCTGGTTAGAGCTGGAACCCATACTACTAAGTGAAGTATCCCAAGAATGGAAAAACAAGCACCAGATATATTCTCCAGCAAACTGGTATTAACTGAGTAGCACCTAAGTGGACACATAGGTACTACAGTAATAGGGTATTGGGCAGGTGGGAGGGGGAGGGGGGCGGGCATATACGTACATAATGAGTGAGATGTGCACCATCTGGGAGATGGTCATGATGGAGACTCAGACTTGTGGGGGGAGGGGGGAAATGGGCATTTATTGAAACCTTAAAATCTGTACCCCCAGAATATGCTGAAATAAAAAGAAAATATATCTATACTACCCAAAAGTTACGTACAGAATCAATGCAATCCCTATTAAAATACCAGCATCATTTTAAACAGATATAGAAGTAATAGTTTTACACTTTGTATGGAGCCAAAGAAGACCCCATATAGCAAAATCAATCCTAGGCAATAAAAACAAAATAGAAGGTATCAATTTACCAGATTATAACTATACTACAAGGCTATAGTAATTAAAACAGCTTTCAACTGGCACAATAGGGACATTGAGCTGTGGAACAGAACAGAGAACCCAGATATAAAGCCATCTTCATATAGCCAACTAATCTTTGACAAAGCAGACAAAAACATACACTGGGGAAAATAATCTTTATTCAATAAATGGTGCTGAGAAAACTGGATAGTCACATGTAGAGGACTGAAACAGGACCCACACCTTTCACTTCTCACAAAAATCAACTCAAGCTGGGTAACAGACTTGGACCTTAGGTGTGAAACTATTAGAATTCTACAGGAAAACTTTGGAAATACTCTTCTAGACATTGGCCTAGGCAAAGAATTTGTAAAGAAGACCCCAAAGGCAACCACAGCAGCAACAAAAATAAATAAATGGGACCCGATCAAATTGAAAAAGCTTCTGCACAGCCAAAGAAACTGTCAAGAGGAAACATACAACCCACAGAATGGGAGAAAATTTTTGCAAGGTGTACACCCGATAACGGGCTGATAACTAGAATTTATTTAGAACTCAGGAAAATCGTCAAGGAAAAATCAGAAACCCTATCAAAAAGCGGGCAAAGGACATTAGCAGAAAGTTTTCAAAAGAAGATAGAATAAAAGTCAACAAACATATGAAAAAATGCTCAACATCTCTAATCATCAGGGAAATGCAAATCAAAACTGCAAGGAGATATCACTTATCTCCAGTGAGAATGGCCTTTATCAAAAAGTCCGTAAACCATAAATGTTTGCATGGATTTGGGGAGATAGGAACACTTCTACACTGCTGATGGGACTTCAAACTAGTTCCACCTCTGTGGAAAGCAATATGGAGATACCTTAAAGCGATACAAGTAGATGTACCATTTGATCCAGCAATTCCACTACTGAGCATCTACCCAAAAGATCAAATGGCACTCTGCACATGGGACACCTGCACTCGAATATTTATAGCAGCACAGCTCACAATCGCAAAGGTGTGGAAACAACCCAAGTGCCCATCAATACATGAGTGGATTAATAAAATGTGGTATATGTATACCATGGAGTACTACTCAGCTTTAAGAAACAATGGTGATATAGCACCTCTTGTATTTTCCTGGATAGAGATGGAACCCATTCTACTAAGTGAAGTATCTCAAGAATGGAAAAACAAGCACCACATGTACTCACCTGCAAATTGGTATTAACGGATCAACTCCTATGTGGACATATAGGAATAACATTGATTGGGTGTCAGGCGGGTGAGAGGGGGGAGAAGGGGATGGGTATATACAAACATAATGAGTGAGATGTGCAATGTTTGGGTCATGGTCCTGCTTGAAGCTCTGACTCAAGGGGGGAAGGGGGCATGGGCATTGTATTTAACCTTAACATTCATACCCCCATAATATGCTGAAATAATAAAAAAATGGAAAAAAATATTAAAAATCACCTTTTTTGAGATGGCTTGAGTTTTAGGTGAGTAATGGTGCTTGGGCTTATCTTGAGTCTATTAGTTTTGCTAATCTGCCAGTGTACCTACCAAACGATGGATTGATTGATTTTCTTTCTGAACTTTTATGAAATAGGTTTTAAAGGCAAATGCTCTGTTGCTGTCTGTATCACCGTTTTCCAACTACTCTCTTTTTGAAACTTGTTAAATTCAAAAATTATTTCTGCAGCCATTTAATTTGTTCCATTAATTCAAATATTGATTTCACTTTTCCTAGGGACATAAAATAGATGACACATGTTTATATCAGAGAGCTTTAGAATGCTTTGTACTTTCTCAATTAGAGCCTTCTCTATTAATTCAAAAGTACTTACACAAAGTTAGATGGGGTGGATTTATGTTCCTAAACTCCTTCCCCCTTTTCTTCCTTTACTTTCTTCTCCTCTTCCTTCCTTTTGGGTACAGAAAACAGACATATTAAGCACCTACTGTGTATCAGGCCTTGTACGAGATGTTTTCAGGTGCATTTATTCATCACAAACTATTTTGAAGTAGGATGTATTATCATTGTTTTACTAATAAGAAAACTGAGGGTCACTGAGGTTCAATGACTCATTCTAGTTTGTATGACTAGTGCATCTTCCCTGCACATGCCTGCTTTCTTTGGTGTACCGAACTCAAATCAGCCCCCCTCAAATCCATTTTATTTGGATCCCCAAATCCAACTTAGTAAATGGAAACAACTTTAACCATTTGCATTGTAATTTATAAGAACATGTTAATTTTTCCTCTAGCTTTCTGTGGAAACCTGAGAATTATAGATGAATATAGTGAAGAAAATAAAAATTATAATCATATCATGCAGAAATAACTCCTAATATTATAGTGAATGTCCCTCCAATACAAAGCACATTTACATATATCATTTGTGTTTCCCAGGAACCCTATATGATATCATATCCATTACACACTAGAGGAAGCTGAAGTTCAGAAAGATATGGACCTTACCCAAAGTATATGATTGGAATGTGGTTGAAGCCAGGTGTACCCCTAGGGTTGATTCTAGTGTGAAGTTGATTTTGCCACATAAGCAATATCTCTTAAAGACAAAGAAAGAACTTCTCAGGCATCATTTATCCTCATCATTTGAGCATATGTCAATGTTTCATAAATACAAATCCTGTCCTAGCCCCACTAATGATTATGTGCCAAGTACTCAAATTAAGCCAGTATTCTTTTGTAGTCCTACGAGGTCATAGGATGGCCTCCAAAGAGGTGCCTCATTGGCAGTGTCTAATATATAGAATGGATTCTGATGACTTGTTTCTTCCACAGCCTTTGTCCAAGACTGAGAATACAACTCATGTCCTAGCTTGCCACCAACTTGGAAACAGGCCTCTTAGGAGTTTCATAAATGCACTGGGGATCTGAATCCAAGTCTTGGTTTCCTCTTGGCACATGTAAATATTCAATGAATACTTAGTACTGGTGGGTACTTGAACGTACCATCATAGTCTGATGGCCTTTAAAAACAGGCACTTTGGGAGGAGGGTGGATCAAGATGGCGGACGAGAAACACCAACAGACAGACAGTCTCTCCAGAAAAGACAGCTTCTAGCAGAAAGTAGAAAAAAGAAGCAAGAAGACGAGCATACAGTGGATGAGGGCCAGAAGGAGGGGTACCTAGACTCCGGGAGACTCCACGGGAGGAGGCTGCGGAGGAGAACTGGAGGCTGAGACCACCGGAGCAGCCCGGACACCAGCAGCAAGGGTAGGTGATTTTGCCGATTCCCCTCCCCTGCATATGGGACTGCTGGTGGGCTCCTCAGCAGGTGGAGAAACTTGCGGAAACCAGCCCAGAGACAGGCGCCGCCAGCCAGCGGTGAGCCTGTAGCGGACGTGGCAGCAGGCTGCAACTTCCTCCGGGCACCTCCGTGTGCACAGACCCTAGAAGCACAGAAGACGCAATATTGCCCCCTCCTCCCCTCCGCTGACCCTACCCGCGGCTGCCCAGAGAGACAATACAGCCACCAGCCAGAGGCACCTACAGGGAAAAGGACCTTCCCTTATGGGACCCTACAGCTGACTCAGGAGAACTCAGACTGTGAGCTCCCTAGCTGCCAGCTCTCCCAGGTGCTGCTGGCACAGTGTTCCCAGGAGAACGGTGCAGACTCAGAGGCTGAGAGACACAGACCCAGCTTGGGTTCCCTGTGGGTGAACTGGGACCGAAACTCCTCTCCCTGGTGGGGCTACAGTTTGAACTCTGGGACCCAGAGGTCGGACCTGCAGACCAGATTCCGTGCACCGAGTCTAGCATTGCCCGTGGCACAGAAGGGTTATACGTGAATAGCTTACTGAGGTGTGTGTACCTTCAGGGGCAGATCAGAGTCCTAGATGTCAACCATCCTCCAAAAAGGAGGCCATAAGTGCAGCTCAGGAGGCATTCCTACGCAGGGAATCTCCCTGCCTACATCACAGTCCGGGGAGGCCTGGTGGCTTGTGGTCTGGCCTGCTGGCAGAGACCCAGGAGTAGCTGCGGAGTTGGGGAGGGTGGAAAGAAGCGAGGCCAGCTCCAGACTGTGGGTCCCAGACAGCCCCACCCCGACACCCAGACTTTCTGGCTGAGCAGGAACATTCCAGCCCTGCCCTGACACCTTTTCCTGGAAGCAGAGAACAGAACTTTGACCCCTGCTAATGACATTGGTGATGCCTGAGGGCAGGCTTACCCAACCCAGCTCCGCCTAGAACAAGAGCTGATAACAGGACACAAAATCAACAGCATACCCTGTTCCTCCATGCAAGCGCCACATACTGACAGGGACAGCATCCTGCACAGCCTTTTCACGGCACCCACTGACTCAATATACAGGGAGTGGTCAAATCTCACCCACAGACACCACCTTAATGGCTCAGAAACTAAACAAGGTGTGTGAATACCTGAACAAAAACCTAAAGGAAAGAAACGCAACTGAATCGACATGGGAAGAAATCAGCGAAGGAACTCAGGAAATATGAAGAACCAAATGGAAAACACACCCCCAAAGAGGAGCACCAGCCCCCATAGAAACGGACACCAACCAAAATCAGGCAACCAATATGACAGAAGAGGAATTTCGTATGTGGATCATAAGAACACTCACCGACCTGCATGAACAACTCAATAACCAACACAAAGAAACCACAAAAAGCCTCCAGGACCTAGAAGAAAAGTTCACTAAAGAAATAGACACTATGAAGAAAAGATTAACCGAACTCCTGGAAATGAAGAATCAATTCAGGGAACTACAAAATGCAGCAGAAAGTGACAAGAACGGGGTAGATCAAACAGAAGAAAGAATCTCAGAGATTGAAGATAACATCCTCCAACTAAATAAAACCGTCTCAGAGATAGAGCAGAGAAACAAGAGAAAAGAGCAAAGCCTACAAGAGCTGTGGGATTATGTGAAGAAACCTAATGTGAGGGTCATAGTGTTACCAGAAGGGGAAGAAGACAACACTGTCGGGTTGGACAAGCTATTTGAAGATATAATGGAGGAAAATTTCCCAGGCCTTGCTCAAAATCTCGATATACAAGTTCAAAGAGCCCAGCAGACCCCTGGGAGATTCAATGCAAACAGGAAGACGTCACAACATTCAGTCATCAGACTGACCAAAGTATCAACCAAAGAGGCCCTTCTAAGAGCTGTAAGACAAAAGAAGCAAGTAACATACAAAGGAAAGCCAATTCGAATAACACCAGACTTCTCTAATGAGTCTTTACAAGCAAGGAGAGACTGGAGCCCCATTCTCACTCTTCTGAAACAAAACAATGCCCAGACTAGAATCTTATTCCCTGCAAAACTAAGCTTTATATATGAAGGAGAAATAAAGACATTCTCAGACAAGCAAAGGCTCAGAGAATTCACCAAGACAAGACCAGCCCTACAAGAACTACTCAAAACAGTGTTACGCATGGAGCACCATAACAAAAACTCACGAATATAAAAACAACCAAAACCCAAAGATTAAAGGACAGATAATACAAAGGTTCAAGAGAGAAATCAAATCAACAACATCCAACCCAACAGAATGAACAGTAATATACCTTACCTATCAGTTCTTTCAATGAATGTGAATGGCGTAACTCTCTACTCAAGAGACATAGGCTGGCTGAATGGATAAGAAAATACAGGCCAAGTATATGCTGTCTACAGGAAACACATCTAACCGGCAAGGATTCATGTAGACTAAAAGTAAAAGGATAGAGATGAGTACTCCAGGCAAGTGGAAGCCAAAAGAAGGCTGATGTGGCAGTTCTAATTTCAGACAGTTTAGTCTTTAAACCGACAAAAGTAGTGAAAGTAAAAGAGGGTCATTATATAATGGAGAAGGGCACACTTCAACAAGAAGAAATAACATTTTAAATATATATGCACCCAAAATAGGTGCACCCAGATTCATAAAGCAAACCTTACTGGATGTAAGCAAATGGATTAATTGCAACTCTATAATCACCGGAGATTTCAACACCCCACTGATGACACAAGACAGCTCCTCCAAGCAGAAAATTAATAAAGAAATAATGAGTTTAAACAAAACCCTGGAACAATTGGGTCTGACTGACATCTACAGGAGATTCTACCCAAAATCCACTGAATATACATTCTTCTCATCAGCTCACGGGACATCCTCTAAGATTGACCATAACCTTGGACAGAAAGTAAATCTCAAGAAATTTTAAAAAATAGAAATCATACTATGTATGTTCTCAGATCACAGTGGAATAAAAGTAGAAATCAACACTAACAGAAACTCACATTTCTATAAAACGTGGAAATTAAACAACCTCCTACTAAATGATTACTTCATAAATGAAGAAATCAAGATGGAAATAAAAAAATTCTATAAAGAAAACAACAATGGAGAGACAAGTTATCAACTCCTCTGGGACACAGCTAAAGCAGTTCTGAGAGGAAGATTTATCTCCATAAATGCCTATAACCAAAATTCAAAAAGATCACAAATAGACAATCTAATGAAATGACTCAAAGAGTTGGAAAAAAAAACAGACCAACCTCCAACCCAGCAGAAGAAGTGAAATCAACAAGATCAAATGAGAACTAAATGAAATTGAAAACAGGGAAGCTATTCAGGAAATTAATTAAACAAAAAGTTGGTTCTTTGAATAAATAAACAAAATTGGCACACCACTGGCTAAGCTAACGAAAAGCAGAAAAGAGAAATCTCTAATAAGCTCAATCAGGAATAAAAAAGGAGATATCACAACTGATCCCAAAGAGATACAAGATACAATTTATGAATACTACAAAAATCTTTATGCACACAAACTGGAAAATGTGGAGGAAATGGACAAATTTCTAGAAACACACAGCCTCCCTAGGCTCAACAAGGAAGAAATAGATTCCATGAACAGACCAATCTCAACAGCTGAAATAGAAACAGCAATTAAAAATCTCCCTAAAAAGAAAAGTCCCGGTCCAGATGGCTTCACACCTGAATTTTACCATACTTACAAAGAAGAACTAGTATCTATCTTGCAGAAACTATTCCACAACATCGAGAAGAACGGAAACCTGACACCTTTTATGAAGCGAATATTACTCTGATACCAAAACCAGGAAAGGATGCAACAAAAAAAGAAAACTACAGACCAATATCCCTAATGAATATAGATGCAAAAATTTTCAACAAAATCTTAGCTAACCGAATCCAGACACTTATCAAAAAAATAATCCACCACGACCAAGTGGGCTTCATCCCAGGGATGCAGGGATGGTTCAACATATGTAAATCTATAAATGCAATTCACCACATAAACAGAAGCAAAAACAAAGACCACATGATTCTTTCAATAGATGCAGAAAAAGCTTTTGACAAAATTCAACACTGTTTCATGATACGAACACTTAAGAAAATAGGCATAGAAGGGACATACCTAAAAATGATACAAACCATATATGACAGACCCATAGCCAAGATCATACTGAATGGGGAAAAACTTAAAGCATTCCCACTTAGAACTGGAACCAGACAAGGCTGCCCACTATCTCCACTTCTGTTCAACATAGTGCTGGAAGTCTTGGCTACAGCAATCAGACAGGAAAATGGAATCAAAGGTATCCAAATAGGGGCAGAAGAGATCAAACTTTCACTGTTTGCTGATGATATGATATTGTATCTAGAAAACCCCAAGGATTCAACCAAGAAACTCCTGGAAGTGATCAATGAATTTAGTAAAGTCTCAGGATACAAAATCAATACACAGAAATCAGAGGCATTCATATACGCCAACAACAATCTAATTGAGAACCAAATCAAAGACTCAATTCCCTTCACAATAGCAACAAAGAAATTAAAGTACCTAGGAATATATTTAACCAAAGAGGTAAAAGACCTCTACAGGGAGAACTATGAAACACTGAGGAAGGAAATAGCAGAGGATGTAAACAGATGGAAATCCATACCATGCTCGTGGATCGGCAGACTCAATATCATCAAAATGTCTATGCTACCCAAACTGATCTACAGATTCAATGCAATACCTATTAAAATCCCATCAGCATTCTTCACAGATATAGAAAAAATAATTTTACGCTTCGTATGGAACCAAAGAAGACCCCGAATATCAAGAGCAATTCTAGGCAACAAAAACAAAATGGGAGGCATTAATATGCTAGATATCAAACTATACTACAAAGCTGTAGTAATTAAAACAATATGGTATTGGCACAAAAACAGGAATATTGACCAGTGGAACAGATGTGAGAATCCTGATATAAAACCATCCTCATATAGCCATCTCATCTTTGACAAAGCAGACAAAAACATACGCTGGGGAAAAGAATCTCTCTTCAATAAATGGTGCTGGGAAAACCGGATAGCCACCTGTAGAAGGCTAAAACAGGACCCACACCTTTCACCTCTCACAAAAACCAACTCACGCTGGATGACAGACTTAAACCTAAGATATGAAACTATTAGAACTCTAGAGGAAAAAGTTGGAAACACTCTCCTAGACATCGGCCTGGGCAAAGAGTTTATGAAGAAGTCCCCAAAGGCAATCACAGCAGCAACAAAAATAAATAAATGGGACATGATCAAACTACAAAGCTTCTGCACAGCCAAAGAAATAGTCATGAAAGTAAACAGACAACCTACAGAATGGGAGAAAATTTTTGCATCATATGCATCCGATAAGGGACTGATAACTAGAATATACTTAGAACTCACGAAAATTAGGAAGAAAAAATCAAATAACCCCCTTAAAAAGTGGGCAAAAGACTTGAACAGAAATTTTTCTAAAGAAGACAGAAGAATGGCCAACAAACATATGAAGAAATGCTCAACATCTCTAATCATCAGGGAAATGCAAATCAAAACCACAATGAGATATCACTTAACCCCAGTGAGAATGGCCTTTATCAAAAAATCTCCAAACAATAAATGCTGGCGTGGTTGCAGAGAGAGAGGAACACTCCTACACTGCTGGTGGGACTGCAAACTAGTTCAACCTCTGTGGAAAGCAATATGGAGATACCTTAAAGCGATACAAGTGAATCTACCATTTGATCCAGCAATCCCATTGCTGGGCATCTACCCAAATGATCCAATGACACTCTACAAAAAAGACACCTGCACTCGAATGTTTATAGCAGCACAATTCATAATTTCAAGGCTTTGGAAACAGCCCAAGTGCCCATCAATCCAAGAATGGATTAATAAAATGTGGTATATGTATACCATGGAGTACTATTCAGCTCTAAGAAACAATGGTGATATAGCACATGTTATATTTTCCTGGTTAGAGCTGGAACCCATACTACTAAGTGAAGTATCCCAAGAATGGAAAAACAAGCACCAGATATATTCTCCAGCAAACTGGTATTAACTGAGTAGCACCTAAGTGGACACATAGGTACTACAGTAATAGGGTATTGGGCAGGTGGGAGGGGGGAGGGGGGAGGGGGGTGGGTAAATACATACATAATGAGTGAGATGTGCTCCATCTGGGGGATGGTCATGATGGAGACTCAGACTTTTG
This sequence comes from Microcebus murinus, assembly GCF_040939455.1. Taxonomy (NCBI): domain Eukaryota; kingdom Metazoa; phylum Chordata; class Mammalia; order Primates; family Cheirogaleidae; genus Microcebus; species Microcebus murinus. The sequence continues at coordinate 4,552 of NW_027439020.1, read as the reverse complement.
GGGGGAGGGGGGGAAATGGGCATTTATTGAAACCTTAAAATCTGTACCCCCATAATATGCCAAAATAAAAAAAAAATTAAAAAAAAATCTCCCTAAAAAGAAAAGTCCCGGTCCAGATGGCTTCACACCCGAATTTTACCACATTTACAAAGAAGAACTAGTACCTATGTTGCAGAAACTATTCCAGAACATCGAGAAGAACGGAAACCTCCCCGACACCTTTTATGAAGCGAATATTACTCTGATACCAAAACCAGGAAAGGATGCAACAAAAAAAGAAAACTACAGACCAATATCCCTAATGAATATAGATGCAAAAATTTTCAACAAAATCTTAGCTAACCGAATCCAGACGCTTATGAAAAAAATAATTCATCACGACCAAATGGGCATCATCCCAGGGATGCAGGGATGGTTCAACATAAGTAAATCTATAAATGCAATTCACCACATAAACTGAAGCAAAAAGAAAGACCACATGATTCTTTCAATAGATGCAGAAAAAGCTTTCGACAAAATTCAACACCCTTTCATGATACAAACTTTTAAGAAAATAGACATAGAAGGGACATACCTAAAAATGATACAAGCCATATATGACAGCCCAATAGCCAACATCATACTGAATGGGGAAAAATTGAAATCATTCCCACTTAGAACTGGAACCAGACAAGGCTGCCCACTATCTCCACTTCTGTTGAGCATAGTGCTGGAAGCCTTGGCTACAGCAATCAAACAGGAAAATGGAATTAAAGGTATCCAAATAGGGGCAGAAGAGATCAAATTTTCATTGTTTGCTGATGATATGATATTATATTTAGAAAACCCCAAAGATTCAATCAAGAAACTCGTGGAACTGATCAATGAATTTAGTAAAGTCTCAGGATACAAAATCAATACACAGAAATCAGAGGCATTCATGTACGCCAACAACAATCTAATTGAGAATCAAATCAAAGACTCAATTCCCTTAACAACAGCAACAAAGAAATTAAAGTACCTAGAATATACTTAACCAAGGATGTAAAAGACCTCTCCAGGGAGAAGTATGAAACACTGAGGAAGGAAATAGCAGAGGATTTAAACAGATGGAAATCCATACCATGCTCGTGTATCGGCAGACTCAACATCATCAAAATGTCTATGCTACCCAAACTGATCTACAGATTCAATGCAATACCTATTAAAATCCCATCAGCATTCTTCACAGATATAGAAAAAATGATTTTATGCTTCATATGGAAACAAAGAAGACCCCGAATATCAAAAGCAATTCTAGGCAACAAAATCAAAATGGGAGGCATTAATATGCCAGTTATCAAACTATACTACAAATCTGTAGTAATTAAATCAATCTGGGATTGGCACAAAAATAGGAATATGGACCAATGGAACAGATGTGAAAATCCTGATATAAAACCATCCTCATATAGCCATCTAATCTTTGATAAAGTAGACAAAAACATATGATGGGGAAAAGAATCCCTTTTCAATAAATGGTGCTGGGAAAACTGGATAGCCACCTGTAGAAGGCTAAAACTGGACGCATACCTTTCACCTCTCACAAAAATCAACTCACGCTGGATAACAGACTTAAACCTAAGGTATGAAACTATTAGAATTCTAGAGGAAATAGTTAGAAACACTCTCCTAGACATCGGCCTGAGCAAAGAGTTTATGAAGAAGTCCCCAAAGGCAATCACAGTAGCAACAAAAATAATTAAATGGGGCATGATTAAACTACAAAGCTTCTGCACAGCCAAAGAAATAGTCATGAAAGTAAACAGACAACCCACAGAATGGGAGAAAGTTTTTGCATCGTATGCATCCGATAAGGGACTGATAACTAGAATATACTTAGAACTCATGAAAATCAGGAAGAAATAAATCAAATAACCCCATTAAAAAGCGGGCAAAGTACTTTACCAGAAACTTTTCTAAAGAAGACAGAAGAATGGCCAACAAACATATGAAAAAAATGCTCAATATGTCTAAACATCAAGGAAATGCAAATCAATATCACAATGAGATATCACTTAACTCCAGTGAGAATGGCCTTTATCAAAAAGTCTCCAAACAATAAATGTTGGCGTGGATGCGGAGAGAGAGGAGCTCTCCTACACTGCTGGTGGGACTGCAAACTAGTTCAACCTCTGTGGAAAGCAATATGGAGATACCTTAAAGCGATACAAGTGAATCTACCATTTGATCCAGCAATCCCATTGCTGGGCATCTACCCAAATGATCCAGTGACACTCTACAAAAAAGACACCTGCACTCGAATGTTTATAGCAGCACAATTCATAATTGCAAGGCTGTGGAAACAGCCCAAGTGCCCATCAATCAAAGAATGGATTAATAAAATGTGGTATATGTCCACCATGGAGTACTATTCAGCTCTAAGAAACAATGGTGATATAGCACACCTTATATTTTCCTGGTTAGAGCTGGAACCCATACTACTAAGTGAAGTATCCCAAGAATGGAAAAACAAGCACCAGATATATTCTCCAGCAAACTGGTATTAACTGAGTCGCACCTAAGTAGACACATAGGTGCTACAGTAATAGGGTATTGGGCAGGTGGGAGGGGGGAGGGGGGCGGGTATATACATACATAGTGAGTGAGATGTGCACCATCTGGGGGATGGTCATGATGGAGACTCAGACTTTTGGGGGGAGGGGGGGAATGGGCATTTATTGAAACCTTAAAATCTGTACCCCCATAATATGCCAAAATAAAAAAAAAAAAAAATGTGGTATATGTATACCATGGAGTACTTTTCAGCTCTAAGAAACAATGGTGATATAGCACATCGTATATTTTCCTGGTTAGAGCTGGAACCCGTACTATTAAGTGAAGTATCCCAAGAATGGAAAAAGAAGCACCACATATACTCACTAGCAAATTGGTATTATATGAACAGCACCTAAGTGTTCACATAGGTACTACAGTTATAGGGTATTGGGCAGGTGGGAGGGGGAAGGGGGGCGGGTATATGCATATGTAATGAGTGAGATGTGCACCATCTGGGGGATGATTATGCTGGAGACTCAGACTTGTGGGGGTAGGGGGGAAATGGGCATTTATTGAAACCTTAAAATCTGTACCCCCATAATATGCCGAAATAAAAAACAAACAAACAAAAAACAGGCACTTTGGGATCAGAGACCACAATTGATTGCGCCTCAAGCCTAGAAGCCATCAGGGTTGGTGGCTCCTCCAGCGTTTTATAAATGCATACATCTCCTCTATCCAGCTGAGGATTTTGTTCTTTGGGAAAAGTATATGAAGGCCAGTGTTCTCTGAATTAAGCTAAGATAGAATTCAAAATTTAGATCTCTGCTACTTAAAGATATTTATTGTTTAAAGTAATAGAAAATATGTTTATTTAGAAAAATTCAAAACAATGTAGAAGTATACAAAATTAGAAGAAAGCCTCTTTTAATTATACCATATTCCTAATATAACTCCCCACGAGTAGCCTCTGTTGACAGTTAGGTTTATATACTTAAAAACTGCTATCAATGTACAGACTAAGTATAAATATACATATATAGCATATATTTTTAATTTTTATTGAGATATAACACATGTAAATAAAAGTCACAGATAGTAAGTACATTGACTTTTTTTTAATATATATTTCTGTACACCTACATAACCACTACTTGGATCAAGATAGAAATCATTTGTATAGTTTTTCAAAAACTAAAATAGGATAATTGCATACACGTAGCTTTGCAGTTTTATTTTATCACTCATTTGATCATGTTGGTACATACAAAACTACAAATTCAGTACACATAGCATTCCATAGTGTGGCTATATCACACTAAATATAGTAGCTTTAGTGATATATAATTCACATACCACAACATTCACCCTTTTAAAGTATATAATTTATTAGTTTTAATATATTCAGAGTTGTGTAATCATCAACATGATATAATTTTAGAATATTTTCATCACCCCAAAAAGAAACTATTTTTAGCTATCACTTTCCAATTTCCCCATCCCTCCAGTCATATGCAGACATTTTAAATGACTTTGTTTCTATATATTTGCCTTTTCTGGATATTTAGTGGTAGCCACTAATCTACTTTTTGTTTTTTACAAATTTGCCTTTTCTGAATTTTCTTATAAATGTAATCATAAAATAGTGGTTTTTGTGTTAAGATTATTTCACTTAGCAAAATACTTTCAAAGTTCATCGAAGTTGTAGCATGTATCAGTACTTCATTTATTTTTATTACATAATAATATTCCATTGTATGGCTTTACCACATTTTGTTTATGTACTTATCAGTTGATGGATACTTGGGTTTTTTCTACTTTTTGTCTATCATAAATAATGCTTCTATGAGCTCTTCAGTTTTTCTTGAATGCATGCTTTCAATTATTTTGGGTATATATGTGTATATCTATATACGCACACACACACACACACACATATATATATATATATACACACATACACACACACACACCTAGGAGTGTATATATATGTATGTGTATATATATTCCATTATGTAATATGCTCCATAATTCA